>NC_142540.1:6905625-7058750 GCF_056151865.1 Erythranthe guttata
AAGCAAGACCGTGTAGAATCTGACGAGTGTAATTCTGTATAACAGGTTCCGTAAAGGCCCCATATTCTTGCAGTAATTTATTAATGGAACCTCCGGAAACATACTCCAAAAAAACCGATAGCCTTTCTTCGCTCTGCAAAAAAGACAAATCGTATTTACAAAGAAATCCGATAGAAATGTTTAAGAAAGAAATGTCTATAATATTAAATTGTAATTAATTGACTAGTATACCAGGTCACTTCCATAGTATTGGACGATATTCGCATGTGAAAGCTGGCTTAGCAAGGATATCTCCTGATAAAATAATTAAAAATGTCACCAAAGATAAATAGCACCACCCCATTAAAATCTTCGTAATACATTAAACTAATAATTAAAAAAAATAATAAAAATGAATATTCATCTTGAGTAGGCAATATTGTATTGGGAAATACCTGGTTGAGTTGCTTTAAACATTCTTTCGATGATTGATCATCTGTAACAACTTTAACTTCTTTAATTGCACACATTTGCCCGTTCTCACTGCCATTAACAAATTAAACGAGATTATATATATAAATCGAATTACATAATTTTTATGTAAAAATAATTAAAAGGAGGTGGGTGGCTGTAATTACCCAAACAGGAGGGGGTTTTCGTAATTTGCCATATATATAGACAATGGGATGCCAAAACAGAAATTTCAAGTACTATTTATAGCAAATTCACCAAATTATACAAATAGTAACGGTACGGAATAACACAAGCAAGAAATTAAACTAACATGAATTGAAACAGGGTGACCTCGAGAAAGATTAGCTTACGCACTAACAATTTATGATTAGATGTTACATTCTCCATCTCTATTACACAAATTGTTAAAATGGATTTACGGAAGTGTTTAAATATTTATGTAAGTTCTTTTACTTCACGATCATCTTTCCGAAACAATTACATTAAAACTAAAGGCGGACTCACAAGAACAACTCTATATGTTATAATTCATTTAAACAAGGAGAACAACTATGAATTATGTGTATCCATAAATCACCGAATTATATTACCTATTAAAACCGAGGTAAACTTGACCAAATGTGCCTCTTCCAAGAAGCCTCCCTTTTCTCCATTTCGAAGAATTGCTAACCGAGCCTTCGTTTATTACAGGGCTTCTTAGGGTTGGTAATGTGGAAGGGCTAATCGGAGAACCGGGTGGAAGGGGCAGTCTATGACCCTCGGTTTTGCCGTCTGGAGATTCCAAATTAACACCATTAATCCGTGCGTGAAGAGGTGACGTGGCAGTTGGTATTGTACACCTCGAACCTCGAACAGGGCTTCGTGGCGACGGACTTAATCTGTTACATAAATATTAGTTTATACCAAGTTTAAGAGACAAAATCAACTAACTAATTAGTAATTACGGACACATTAAACCTCTATAAATTAATAGAGTCGGGACTAGGGAAATTCTATTAATTTAGCGAATTATTAATTATCGAGTTAATAATTTCACATGTTTTCACCGAGCACCGAGTCAGAATCAGAACGGAGAGAAACTATTAAATTTATCGAGGTTATTAAATTTATCGAGGCTCTGCTGTAATCAAATCAAATCAAATCAAATCAAAACCAGATAATAAATAGTACAGCAAGTTAAGATAAACCCAAATTAAGATAAAATTATCTTTCAAATCAGAAAACCTAATTGCCAAAAAAAAGAAAAGGAAAAAAACCCAACCTAGAAGCAGTATGATCGACTGGGGCATGGGTATGATCATCGGAAGACCCGGAAGAGCTGACACTGGAAACGGAGCCCGACCCGGATCCATTTGATGGATCCGAAGGCCTGGGCAAAGGGTGGGCTCTATCGAACGAGGACGCAGAATCGAACCCGGAAAACCCGGATGGAGAAAAATCACGGCTGTTTCTGGGAGAATTTCTTGATTGTAGAACCTCGTCAAAGCTCTTGGATTTAATCTCAATTAGTTTCTCTCTCTTCTTTTCATGCTTCACTGATGATGAACAATTGTCCGACTCTTTGCTCCGCCCAGATTTCTTACCCCACCAAGCTGGCATTTTATTAATTAATATAAAATAAGAATTGATCAGAGAAAGAATTTGAGGAAGGGAAGAAAGAGTGGAAATGGGTTGAAGAAGAGAAGACCCCCCAATATTTGTAATTCTAGTAAGTCAATACAAGTGGAATTTTTGTTTGAATTTTGTCTGGACAGAGAGAAGAGAGAGAAAGAGAGAGAGAGAGAGAGAGAGAGAGAGAAGCACAGTGATGAACAGATAAGCCAGTTGGGGGGGACGGCAGCCGGTGGCCGGTGGTTGGATTAAACTAGCTGGGTGACGTGGCGCCTACTTTGAGGGACTAAAATACTATAGTATTATGCAGACATATATAATAAATAATACAGACACTTGTGCGTATGTGTGGGTGTGTGTTTACGTGTGTGCCCAGTGTCAGTAAATGCATGCACTGGGTTTGGGGGAAAACTGAAAACGATGTGCTACTGCCCTACTCGGCTGCTCCTACTTTTTTCACCCCATACATTTCACACGTGTTAAATTGGAGCTTTTTGTATTTACATTTACTATCTATGTGAAAATTGCACATGCGCTTTATACCTTGTTATAAGCAGTGTTCTAAAAATCGGCCGAGGCGGCCGATTAATCGGTCTCCGAGGCGGAGGTGGTCCAAAACCTTTATGATTTTAGTGTAAATGTTTGAAAAATTGGTTTTTGACCTCTGAGGCGGTTTTAGGCGGTCTGAGGCGGTCCGAGGCGGTCAAACCTTTAAGGCGGGTCAAACTCGGTGGCAAAAATCGGTAAAAAATCGTTTTTTTTTTTTTTTTTTTTTATAATTCAAAATAAAAGTTGAGACTTTAATAAAAGAAAATATGAGTTTATGCCTTATTTTGTTTATGTTAATTGTTATTGTTAAAGAACTAATGATGTATGCCAGAAATGTTCAAGAATAAATGTAAATTCAAAAAAAAATGTTTTTTTATTTATATTTTATAAGGATATTTATGTATTATGATCTTATAATTATTAAACTTTTATTATGTTATTAAAAATATATACATGATGGAAATATAACTATGTTTAAATATCTTTTTATATATGTTTCGAGTATTTATAAATAATATTTAGAGATATATTATATTAAATTTTAAAAATCGATTTATTTCCGATTTATTACCGATTAATCACCGCCGCACCGATTAATCATGAATCGGTGCCTGACCGACTCGGACCCGATTACCGCTTTTTACAACCTTGGTTATAAGTAAATTAGCAAACACTCCCGCAGGTTTTGCGATTTTCTTCATTTTTGTTGCCTGGAATGACAGAATTGCCTTAGCAGCTTTTTTTTTTTTTTTTTTTTTTTTTTTAAATAAGTTTCTTTTTAAAGAATGAAATACATAATATTTACAAAATATTATGTTTTTTTTTTTGGAAAATTACAATTCAATCCCCTGACTTATTTGATTAAGTTTTTCAAGACTTCAATTTGGTCCCCTAGTTTTTTCGCAGAAATCCCCTAGGGTATTTCGGCCCTTTTACAACCGATCAATGGAGAAAATTAATATGGCTCAAGTATACTGTCTAAACATAAATACGAGGGGGATTTTTACTAATTTTTTTATGATGGGGGAAGATGCGCAATTGCGATTTTCATAGAGATAGTAAATACAATAACCTCATATTAATTGTGACATGGATCTTTGATGATGTTCGTGTAAATATTCTTTTTTTACTCTCACGCAAATAACAAATAGTAGAACATTTATATAAGTAATGTGCATTTAAACTTTTGGATAAATTACGGACATCCCCTGGGTAAGATTAAATTACGAAAAATTTCATCATATTTGGATAATTACAACCACTCTCTCAACTATAAATCTTCTCATACGTCTACCCTTATGGTGTCAAATGTAGTGGAATCTTCTAGACTATATTGAATACTCTCGAGTTTGTACCTGATCTACCCCATTTCAGTTCAACATTTTAAAACAACACAATAAAAAAAAATGTGTCTCTTCGTTTGTAATTATGAGATTGTGGTGTATCTTAAACTTTCTTTTTGCACAAAACGAGTACAAACTAGAGAACATTCCACAAAATCTAGAAAATTTTGTTGCATTTGACACCGCAAAAATGGACATGTAAAAATATTCATAGTTGAAGGGGTGGTTGTAATTACCCAAACATGAGAGGGGTTTTCATAATTTAACATTACCTCAAGGGGTGGCCGTAATTTATCCTAAACTTTTTAAGTTCAACGAGGAGTATTTATGATCCGGCTCCATTTCATCCATTTTATCTCACTGACAGGTTCGGTCTAAAAAGGACCTTTAGAAGAATACTGGGGAAGGCAGGAGCGCCTTATCGGCCATAATCCGCACACATGCATGTGCATTAAATTCACTAACACAGACATTAATGACAGAGTGATCGATGCCAGGCGAAAATGAATGAAATAATGAAGGAGAACGTATGAAGTGGCTACCTACCAGAAGGAGGAGAGTGACAAGCGTTGCCAGAAATATCTCAAGTCAGATGGAATGGGAGGCTACTCCTTCCCCGCATGTCGCAACTGAAGGCCCCACTTTTGAACCTCAGAGTATCGAGCCGACACAAGGCATGACCAACTCGCTACCCGGTGTCGAGGGCTTTTCCGTCATCTTAACTATGGAACATTTCCAAGAGCTTTTGTCGGCCGTTGCCGAAAGGTCATTAGCACTAGGGGCGGCAAGAGAGCCGACGACTAAAATGAGATCCTCGACACAGCCAAAGCTACCGGACGAGGAAGTGCAGGAAGAGCTCGAGCCTTTCCTCGAGATAGATAAGATTGAGGGACACCGTTTACAAGGGAGGTGCAGAAGGGAGGGTTACCAGGAATGTTCAGATCGGTAACATATGAATATATTGAAACAACGAACCCGTGGGAGTAAGTATCCTGGTTCAACACCACGACCTCACTTCATCGGTTGTTGGACGGTGTGAAGTGTAGGGTGTTCGCCACTACCTTGGCCAATCCAGCGCAGAGGTGCTTCAGCCAGTTGCCTAGATTGACGATAAGTAGGGATGGCCATGGGGCGGGTTTTGGGCAGGTATTGCATTCCCCACCCTCCCTCAATAAGAAACCCGTTCAACCCACACACGCCCTGCCCCGCAATGGGTCTAAATTTTACCAACCCGCGTCCGCCCCATAGAAAATCCGCAGGTACCAGCCCGGCTAAAAACCCCGTGAAAGCTGTAGAAAAAAGTAAAAAAAGTAAAATTGAATAACTTGTCATTACAAACTACATATGATTAAAAAAAAATTCTACTACCAAATATCAAATCTAAATTATCTAAGAAATAATATCAAAATCAACTATTCGATAGACGATAATATTACATCAAACAATTCAACATAGTACAAATTAAAAATATTACCAACAATGCATTAAATTTAAGTACTCATGTTTGTTAAACACTTCATAAACAGACTAAAAAAACTAGATCATTTTGCTATTAATCGTCAATTAGATCCACTTCATCTGACCTTCATCACCGTCGTCGTCGGCGGCTTCACCATCAAAAGTATTTTTCATTACTTCATTAATTACCATTTGCAAAGATGCACCTCAAACAATAAAATTATGAATAAATTAGCGAAATAAATTATATAAGAACACAAAAACAAAAACAAAAATAATATGAATTAACTTGCCTTTAATTTGAGACCACAACCAATCTTGGCACCACATTAATGCCTCCACGGTCTTTGAATGAAGCTTACTATGCTGAAGGCTAGGGGTGAACATAAACCCGCCGAACCCGACCCGCCCGCCCGACCCGATCCGACCCGCCCGAAACCCGCCAGTTTAACAATTTTAATTATTGGTGGCAGTTTTGTAATAATGTAACCCGAGTTGTACGGGTCGGATATCGGGTTTGAATGCCAAAACCCGCTCCACACCCGACCCGCCCGCCCTCTATATATAAATTAATTTTAGTAGCTCTAGGGTTGAATCAGTTCACTTTTTTCATTTGCCGTCAATTGCTATTCCGAATTCTCCTCATTCCATGAATACAGATCAATTCTCCCCCATTTTTTTTTCTTCATTTGAACAACTCATGAGATATGATTAAAGAAATATATTTACCACGACTACCACCACCACCACGGTCGTTGCTGTAATCCTCACCACTATCACAGAAGTTGCAATATCCCTCAAATTAAATGGCTAATGGATAGACATAGATCTTACTTCCGTCTTCAAGGTTTATAAGCCACACCGCCGCCATTACTTAGCTCTAAGCCTCTAATTTTGTTTATTTATGCTTCAGTCTTTGCATTCATATGAACATTAGAGGTTGTGTCTCTAATTACCTCTTTTTGGGTTATGTTTTTTTTTTTTTTTACTTAAAGATTGTGAAAATTTTGTATTCAAACTGTTCAATTTTAGAGATATATCTTATAAGAAAATATTTCTTGTATATTTCTTTCACCCGCCCGTCACCCGCCCGCCACCCGCCAAACCCGATTGACCCGAACCTCTGCAGTTTGCTCGTGTAACTTAGCAGTTGCAATTTACAAATTTATCAACCCGCCGAAGGCGGGTCGGGTTAATATTTTTACAAAACCCGCCCAAACCCGCCCGTGAACACCCCTACTGAAGGCTAACTCCGAAGCAACCGTAGATACAAAAATGGATAGGACATCCCTTGCAATCAATCTCAGAGTTGGATATTTCACTCCATTATTCTTCCACCATGACAAAATATCAAAATCATTACTATGTGGTAGAAAATCATCCTCTAAATAATGATCCAACTCCACTTTTCCATTGCCAACTCTTCTTTGGCTACTAACAAGCATATCACAATCGTAAAGAAAGTCACCTCCCACAGGTTGATTATCATCCGATGAAGACAAGGACACAAGTGCATCACCACCCATTCTCTTGGAGATATACTCATCAAGCAAATATAGCAAATGGTTTTAATCTTACTTTTCTCTATAGAAGCACGATCCCCATAAATTTTCTTAAACAAATAATCCACTAGCTTCATCTTGAATTGTGGATCCAATATTGCCGCAAATGCTTAGTTCCATGTGTAGCAACAAATTCTTATCTACGATTTAGACAAACAAGAAAAACTTGCACAAAGATAATTTATTGAATAAATATTAAATATTGTGTGGTACAAACTCTAATTTAATCCTATGATTCTTCTCTCAAGAACAATATATGTTTGACTTTGAATTTCGGAGTTGGGTCGTTGACTTGATCTTCTCTGGATTTAATTTTTGACTTGAATAACGTTTTCCGAGGGTCTTGCGACTTGAACTTGAATCGAACGCTTAACTTTGACGAGCTTTGACTTAAAGATCTTGGAGTTCTTGATAGATTTGGCAATTCAATCTTCCCTCGATCTTGCTTTAACGCTTTGATTTGATGAAGAACACCTTCGATTTGATGAAGAACGCCTTAAATTTGATGAAGATGACTTAAATATTGTGGAGAGAATTTTCTCCTATACGGTTTTTCTTCTTCTTGAGTTGTGTCATTTTTTTTTAATTGTGTAGGGATGGTCCCTATTTATAGTGGTAGAATAAGAGTCCTACATAAAAAACCTTTTTGATGACGTGGCGCAATTTGATTGGTCTTTATTAAACTGATATTTATCTCTTATAACTTGAAAGAGAAGAAATAAGCCTATTGGCTAATAATTAATTGATGTTTATCTACATGACTTGTCTTGCAAGATAAACCATTAATTAAATTAGCCAGAATTTAATTTACCGATTTATTAATTTTAGCCGTCTACAAATGCCCCCTCGAGACTTGTTCACGGACAATGCGTCTAGGAGTGAATAAGTCTCGATAATTGCTAAACTTCAATGCAACTTGATCTAGCAAAGCACATACATTTTTTGAAATCATGACTGAACTTAGAGAGATTCTTAGTTGCCTATGTACCCTATAAAGGGATCAAGTCATAACGTAGTTCAAAATATATGCAGTTTAAAGTCATGCTGAAAGAGGATTTGACTTGAATTTGTAGATAGTTTACGCTCGTGTCAATGAGTCTTGACTTGATTTGGATATGTAGATAGTTTATGCTCGTATCAAAGAGCCTTGACTTGATTTGAATATGTAGATAGTTTTTGCTTGTATCAAGGAGCCTTAACTTGATTTGGATAAATAGACAATTTATGCTCGTATCAAGGAGCTTTGATTTGATTTGAACTTGTAGACCTTTTAAGTTCCATCAAGGAGTATCAATGAGTACTTCATTTGATTTGGACATATAGACCTTTTAAACTCGTGTCAAAGAGTACTTCATTTGATTTGGACATGTGAACCTTTTAAACTCGTCTCAAGGAGTGTTTCATTTGATTTGGACATATAGACCTTTTAAACTCGTGTCAATGAGTGCTTGATTTGATTTGACTTGTCATATTGCATAGGGTGTTGTTTTTTCAAAAGACTTGCCAACATCCTTATGATCTTCTTGTTCTTCTTCGACATATTCTTCATTGAGCTGGTACGACTTTTGGATCGAAGGTTCTTCAATTCCATTTGCAATTATGCTCGATTCCATATCTGGTGCTCGAGTGGCCAACTCTTCAAAACATTTAGGTTGAATTCCACGAAGGATATATCGGAGTCCCCATTGCATTCCTTGGATGCACAATTCAATAGTTGATGTCTCACGCATTCGATCCTTGTAATTAAGACTCAAATTTCTCCAACGGTAGATGTAGCCGATGACTGGTTCCTTTTTCCATTGGTGGAAATTGGTGAACTCAATCATGCTGACTGTTCTTCGAGTGCTATAAAAGTGGTTGAGAAATTCTTCCTCTAAGTGGTTCCAACTATCAATGGAATTTGCCCCCAAATCAATGTACCAATCAAACGCATTGGAGGACGTTCAAAAAGTGCGAATAGATGAGTCGTGAACAAACAAGACGTTCGAGTTGTATACACGAACGACATATGATTCAAAGATGGAGTCTTTATTATTTTAATAAGTCCTATTAATGTATATCGTAAGTGTGAACTATTAAAATATTGTTTACTGGTCCTCGTAGGTGTATGACACTTTTATGTCTGAACCACATTAAATTCTTATATTATTTATTATGCTTTTAGTAGTTAAAATAATGTGCTTAGATAATAACTATATTCGCTACGTACTACTGTGCTAACAAGTAATTGTTACAACCGGGGGCGGACCCAAGCTAGCCAAGTGGGGGTTGTCTCCCCGCAGAAAAAAAAAATTGATTTGTTTATATTTTGTTTTTTATTTTTATTTATATATTTTAGACTATCTGCCCAAAAACTTAAAACCCCTAAATTTAAAAAGTCAACTTATAATGTGTTATTTCCATTGAATCAGTGTAAACTAATAATATATGGCTATATTATATTAGCTAAAATATTTTAAATATGTATTTATTAATTGGTAATTATTTAAAATATCTCAAAAAAAATTCACGAGTGTTACCTCCAAACCCCCGTAAACCATTAGTCATTATTACCGAATTCGTCGCCCCCCAACAAAAAGTTGTTGGGTCCGCCCTAGTTACAACTAAAAGCTTGTTTGGCTAAACTTATTTAAAACATCTTATAAGCTTCTACATCTGATAAGATATTTTAGGAGGTGATAAACTGTTAGATCTTATTTTAATAATTATTTTTTAAATTATTTAGATATGTAGCTTGTAATTTAATTTTAGTTTTATAAGTTGGTTAGGTGTTTGGAAATAAAGTGTCTGTTTATCGTTATAATGACAAAAAAATACATAACATCTTTATAAGTGTTTAATCTATTTGACTCAAATACTTTTGTTCCTAAAATATTATAATAATATTTACAAATGATTTTTTCACATAAAAATAATAATATATAATTATGTATATTAAATAAACTAAAAAAAATATTATTATTTATAGATAAAAGAAATATAATTTATTATCGAGATAATAAGAATATTTGGATATTTTTATATACATATAAAATATACATAGAGAATAATTCTTTTACAATAATTATGGTAATTATATTTTAACTAATTATTAATTTTAATTACAAAAATTTGTTGTTTTGGTAAAATATATATATATATATTATTAGCATTCATGCAATATAATAAAATATTTGAGGGTAATTTTGTATTTTGAGTGTTTTAGTAAAGAAACAAATAAGATCTTAAAAAAAGGTGGGGTGTATGTACATTTTTGAAAGGGGAAATTTGTTAGACACCCTTTATTCTGAACTTATATAGGTAAATATCCAACTTGTTAGATGGATATATGTATAGGTCATTTGACCCAGAAAATAATATAAATAAAATAAAATAAATAGTACATAAACACCCTCATTTAATTACTCTCTCATCTCTCTCTCCCCTGCATCTTTTTCTTTTCAATTTTTTTTTTCTTTTCTTTCGAATTCCATTTTTTTGTATTGAAGAAATGTTATACAAATGAAAAAATATGGGAGCTTTTTATTTTATGAGATGATTTTTAGGTGAAAGAGTTAAGAGCGGAGAACAAACATCACCCTCCCAACCCCTCCAAAAGAAAAAGAAAAACGAATTTCTGAAATCCAAAATCCTAGCCAAAATTCGCATTGCGTGTTTTGTATGTAGAACATTCCCATCATTTATTATTAGCATTTTTTCTTTGCATTTTGGGTTAAATTCGTTTGTTGTTTGAAGAATAGTGTTTGGTGTTGAGATTTGATCCCTCTGGTTTACAATTTGCAATGTATGTTTTAAGTTACGTTTTGCAAATATTTTTTTTTAATTTTATTGTTTTTTGCAAAGTGTTCCATAAAAAAAATTTGTTGATGTTTTTAATGATACTAATTTTTTTCTTCAATTTGTTGTTTTGTTAGTTTATTGTTTGCAATTCAACAATGAAAATTCCGTTGATTTTTTTCTTTAGTCTGTTGTTTGCATTTTGGCAAAATCTAGGTAGTTTGTTGTTTGCAATTCAATAATACAAATGTTGGATTTTGTTATTCAGTTTACTGGCATTTACCGAAATCACATGAAGTTTGTTGTTTACAATTAAATAATACAATTTTTAATTTTCAGTTTGCTATTTGTAGTCCACGGAGTTAGCGGCGGTGGCGCGACAGCGGTTAGACACGGCCACGGGCCGGGTCGGGTCCGGGTCCTACTTTTTGGGGACCCAAAACCGACCCATGTGGAGGCGGGTTTGGGTCCGGGTCGGGTCCTTCCGGGTTCGGGCCGGGTCCGAGTCGGGTCCGGGTCCAAACCTGGTCTTTTAGTTTTTTTTTATTTTTTTTAATCTTGACCGTTAGAAAAAAAATTGAATTCAGTTAGACCGAGTTCGGGTCGGCTCCAGGTTGGTTCCGGGTGGACCCGAGTTTTTAGCTGTTGAAAATAAAATAAAAAATTAAAAAAAAATTGAATTTACGGACCGGGTCCAAGTCGGGTCCGGTTTACAGCCGTTGCGTTTTCAAAATTAAAAAAAAAAATATTCGGGTGAACCCGACGGGTCATCGGGTTCCCCCGCCGGGTAGACCCGTCGGGTCTTGGGTCCAATAAATCAAGACTCGAACCGACCCATGTAAAATCGGCTCCGGGTCCAGTTCCAAGGGGTGCGAGTCGGTTCCAGGGCAGGGCGGGTCTAAATCCGGGTCGGGTCGGGTCCAACCCGGCCCGTGACCGTGTCTAGCAGCGGTGACGCGACGGCGGTGTGTTTTTTAGAGTATGAGTTTGTTCAATAAAGTTTATTTTTGTTTTTACGAATTAGTTTTGTTTTTTAGTTAAATTTGGAAGAGAGATGTTGGGGGAATTTGTTTTGATAGAAATGTTTTTGGGGATTTAATTTTGATTTGATTAAGCGTATTCTTACCACAATGAGTATAATTAATTTATTAAATATGCAGATTTTGACCTGTATTTATAGACATAAATTATAATATAGAGAGACATGTAGCAAATTGCCCCTTTTTTAAAACATCTTATAACCTTCCTAACAGCTTATTTTTTGAAAAAAATAAGATTTTTTGTAATTTTTTTACCGAATCCATTTTAACAACTTATAAACTCTTAAACATCTTATAAGATGTTTTTAGGAGCTTACAAGCTAAGCCAAATGAGCTTCAAATAAAACTGAATTCTATAAGCATATAAATCTAAGGGTTATTTGTTAAACACCCTCTATTGAGGTTTTATTTCTTGATAAAATCCTTAATTTGTAATTGATATTTAATATAAATCCATTAGGGCCGAAAAAACATTATATTCCCCCACTAATTAGAATAATTATTTTAAATAAAAATTACGGTAAATTAAATACAGAATCCCTTCCAAAATCGCATTACCTAAAACTCCTCCCAATACATCTCCATCTCTCCACAAATCTCGCCCCCAACTTCTAGTATCTCGAAAATCCATTTCATCTTTTTTCTATTGATCTCCAAATACTGCAACAATGGCTTCACGTTTACTGTAAGAAAATCTACTACTATTTTCGGACAAAAACTTATTCTCTTTAGGGCAAACAACATGCATATTGGTTCAACATCACACAAGCTTTTTCGGTAAAAAAATGACGTGTATTACAGTGAAAATGAGAATTCACTTTGCACAATAGTGGATTCAATAAAATGGGAAAGTCAAAATCCATGGATTTAATAAGGGAAGGGCATAAACCACTCTGCGCGTGAAAACCACTATGTGCGCGAAAACCACTATTTGTACAAAAATCACTCTACGTGCAAAAACTACTCTTAAATTGTTTAAGCATCAACACAACATATACAATGCACCGGACACATACAAATCTTATATATATCAACAAAACGTGTACATACATACACATACAACTTGCTGTCCAACATAAGTCATTACTAAACGTCACATATAACTCATCTTAAATTCTCATGTAACCCGAAAACTGCCATGTGAATCTGCACCGCCGCCGCTTATCCAATGAAACAAACAGATTATTATTTATGTGAGTTACAATTTCGATTCCATATAAGCGGAAATATGCAATCAATAAGCGTTAATGGTGGAATTAATTGAGAAAGTGCCTATTAAAATATTTATGTAGAAGATATTATGTATCTTCTCTAATAACAGATATTAAAAACACGTGTATTAATTAGTTAGGGACATAATAATGATAATTAAAGGTTTTTAATTAATAAAAGCTTTTTTGAATTTATCTTAAAATGAAAAATAAAATTGAATCTGATCTAATGACGGTTGTATAATGGAGGATTTGTGTTAAATTATCTCATAAATCTAACAGGTAGGAATAAAAATAGGCACCGACTATTTGCAATCACAATTTTACTTAGGGCAAGACCAAATTAATTTTTTTTTTATCAAATTCAGTATAAAAAGACTATAATAACCTTAATAAAATACAAACAAAATAAAAAATCTTTTATTAATTTACTTTTGCAAGACCAATTTAAAAAAGAAAAAATAATAAAAAAAGAAAGAAAAAACAAATTGAAAAACGAGGAGGAGGGAAGAAGGAAAGAAAACAAAAATATTCAATTGCAGCACTCAACCCGGCCTTCGCCGTCGCCCCGTCGCCGTCGACGTCGCCGTTGAAGTCCACCACCTCCCCCGTCGCCGTTGAAGTCCCCACCTGCAACTGTTGTTGCCCGAACCCGCCACAACAATCTCACGAAAAGCAAGTAAGGAAATTACTTTTTGAATTAACTTTTTTTGAGAAATAAAATGTGATAAACATGATTTTATTGTTAGAATAATGAATGCAAGTCATTTTAGAACATAGTTGATGATTCTAGGGTTCGATTCTAGCCCTATTGTTGAAGGAATTGTGGTTTTACAAAAAACGACCTGTACTTGTCGATTTTTTGGAAATATTTCCACATATTGGTGTCGATTTTTTCATCTAATTTCGACAGCAAACAATTGTCGATTATTGGAACTTTTTTCGACATCTCAATGTCGATATTTGTACGAAAATTCGACATAAACCCAATATCGAGTTTTTAGAGCAAAATTCGACATTGCTGTGTCGAGTTTTCGTACAATTTTCGACACAAAGCTTATGTCGATTTTTTTTGTCCAAATATCGACATTAGGATGTCGAAAATTGACTGGTAAACTATTTTTTTTGCAAATTTTTTTTTTATATCCATCTACTCGGGTCGATCCTCCGGCCAATCGTACACATTTACCTACCGATGTTGAGCCTTCATTGTCCATACCTGAGGATCCACCGTTCACATCGACTACCGAAGTTGGTGGATCTAGTAGCCAATCGGCTGGCCCCAGAGGACCACAAATACCAGACTTGATGCCGTAGTTTGAGAATCATATCGCCCGACAGATTTTGTCCGGAAAGGTACTTTTACACTTATAGACACACATATACATATGTTATTGAAGTTATTTACTTTATTGATTGAATGTTTATTTTTATTAAAATTGTAGGAGCGCGAAAGTGTGATGGTTCATAATCACACAACAATGTTGGAGAAGTGGCGGCTGGCTCCTTTTATGACCGAGGTTGTCGAGAGGTCCGGTTTGATGCCCCTTGTACGTCATTCGTACAAGGTGATAGATAGTGTATTGGTGTTGACTTTCATAGAGCGGTGGCAACCAGCAACTTGTACGTTCCATTTACCATTTGGGGAGATGACTATCACGCTAGACGATGTCAGCAGCTTGACAGTTTTGCCAGTGGTGGGACGGCCGGTATTTATTCAACAAATTAGTAAGACGGGGCCATCGTCACAAGCAATCGTAAAACGAATTCTCGGAGTAGTGCTTGATTCGACGAATAAATATTGGGGTCAAAATCAGAAGGCGCTTAAGTTGGAGTGGTTGCGTAGTACTTTCAGTTCTGTGACAGATAGTGATGATGACAGCTTGTTTGTGTCTGCTCTATGAGGCGCTGTCGGATGCTTCAATGGCTAATACGAAGCAAATCAGTGGATATTTGACGCTTCTTTAGGGTTGGATTTACAAGCATTTCCCCCGTCTCACACCGACGGTTAGTTCCGGCGAGATTGAGGGACCGTTAGTTACACGAAATTATCTTCCCCAAAGCCCATCATTGATGCAACCGCCCGAAATCCACAATGACCATCCGACGCAACATTTTTTATATCTCGAACATATCTTCGGAACTTCGGATGTATTTGTTTAATATATATATCCTTGGTAGTTTTTTTTCGAACCTGCACATAAGAATGTTAAATTAGTAATACAGAATGGGAAAAAAAATTACAGCGAATTATCGACATATTGATGTCGAAAATTATGAGAAATATTGACATGTTGATGTCGAAAAATGTGACATATTTCGACGATAACGCGTCGAAAATTGTTGTTTTTTTCGACACTGAGATGTCGATATTATACTGATATATTTTTACGCCTTACTGATATATTACCGGTAGTTTTTCCAACACCGTCGATTTACCGGTGCTTCGATTGAAGATGTCGGTTACCATTGATACAGTGATCGGCTGCGGCATAAGCTGTTCACGTTGCTTTTGGATACCAGAAATAGGAATGCAACTCTCAGGAGTCATAATCTACAATGTTTAACCAATATCACGTATTACAAAATGAGAAACCAAAAAATGAACTATGAGCTAAAAACTTCAAAAAATTTACCTTTGGGGAACAACTATCTTTGCTTGAATGAAGCTCGTACTCAAATTTGGATGGGTTGCGTCGGGTTGATTTATCAATACACAATTTTTTTCCGGGACGACCTTTGGTAACAACATTTTGCATTGGCTCAATGAGAGAGTTACTCTCGGGGTGAGTAATCTCCCGCAATTTCATAAGCAAATGAACCCTTTTATTTGCGTCGGACTGATCGAAAACAGCCCGCCATGCTTCCATTTCTTCCGCATCAGTCGGGAGATGTTCATCCTTTGTACAAATCATTGGCTCCATGCTCAAGTGCTTCCAATACGGGTCTATCCAGTCCAATGAGATGGGAGTGCGATTTATGACGTTACCATGAAGTTCGTGGGCGCAAGGTAATCCATGAGTGGTTCGGATATCGCAAATACAAGACATAAACTCGTTCAGAAACAACTCAAGTGATTTTTTCACCTCAAGTTTGAGTTGCTCAAGAGAGTACAACGACACACATCCTCGAAGTTCGTTGTATATCGTTACTTTGTAACTGTGTTGGTAAGTATTCTTGCTCTTCTCAAACGAGGCTTTGATTTCCGTATGTTGATGCATCAGTAGGTTCTCAATATGAGCCCAAATCATTACAAATGTGCCCATACTATTTCCCAACTCTTTCTTCATTCGTGAGTGTGCACCCTCTACCCGGTTAGAAGTGTACGTTCCAAGATGCCTATGTTTGTTTGTCCAAGCCGAGACAATCATCTCTTTGTACGGATCCAACCACGAATGAGAGACATAAGTTAAAGCATCCGGGTAGTCAAAAAAATTTGTTTTCATAACATCCCATTCTTTATGAAATGACTCTTCTGTCTCTTGACCAACAAGACTTGCCCATTCTGACTCAAAATCTTTCCACTTATCATTGTTTGTTTTGAACATCTTCTTACAATTACTAAGAATGTTCTTGCTCACTTGTCATCGACACAAAAGTTGTTGACTGGAGGGATATACGATCTCTATAGCCTTCATCAAAGTCAACTCTCGATCTGTGACTATACAATTAGGTCTATGACAACTTTCCATGACCTTCGCCAAGCTTTTCAAGGCCCATACGTAATTGTCTATTTTTTCCGCCCGAAGGTATGCAAAGGCAACAGAGAAAGTTTTATTCGTAGAAGTAATACCCACAATCTATAGGAATGGGAGTCCGGATATGTTGGTTTTGTATGTGCAATCCATAACCAATACATACGGATAACTACATGCCAATTTAATGCACGTAGGGTGGGTCCACAACAAGTCCATTACCTCGCCAGTCTCCTCCAAATATCTGTGATACTCGAAGTAGTTATTTTCGGACAACTTCAACATCAACAATTGCATTTGAGTTCTACCAGCATTCTCTTTGAACTGGATCTTCAAACGAGCATTGTAAACCGTCTTTATTAAAGACGCATTTGTCGGATTCTTCAACTTTAGTGATGATAAGATTGCCTTTGGTTTCACCAATGCGTTTGACAAGTCTTCTACAAGTGCCATCTCTTCACTTGTTAATCTTCCAGCATATGAGTGGCCTTGAAAGTTTTCAAAATCTGAGTGATTGTGACTACCACATTCAACTGTCAACACCCACCCAACTTCTTCATCATCCATGCCCATTTTTTGGCCCTTCAACTCAAACGGACACTCACATTTCTTTGACGATGTTTGCCTTTTTCCCTTTCCTTTGTCGTCTTGACCGGGTACCTTTTTACCACGATACACTCCCGCACGCTCGCATACAAGTACCACGTAGGGCCTTCTACGTCTATTTTTTCCCGGGTTTGAAAACTTTACTGTCATTATCATTCCTAGTCGCATACCAACTTCGCGCACCCATGTGACTAAATTGTCCCTTGTTGCAAACTCCTCATGGGTGGTAAATTCATGTGAATAATCCAAAGCTAATTCCCTACATGCATTAGCTCCACTACACGCGCTAGGTACAAAACTCTGCAAGAAAAACCGGAAAATTGGTTACACAATTGTAACATTGAAAAATCGACACACCAGTGTCGAAATATGCATCTAATATCGACACCAGGATGTCGAAAATTTCAATATAATTCGACAGTTAAAGAGTGTCGATTTATGTTGAAATTTACGACACTACTGTGTCGATATTATGCGCATATTTCGACCTGTACACGTCGAATTTTGTGTACGTGAAATGAGGTGCGAAAAACGAGAAAAACGATCACAAAGTACAATATTTCTTACCTCTTTGTGTTCTTCGACCTTAGAATCCTCCATATTTATGTCTTGTGTATCCATCATGTCCTTCTTTTCAAGTTTTAGTAAGATTTGAGGGTTTTGTGTGATAAGGGTTTTGGAGAATATGGAAGATTTTTTTGTGGAAAAAAGTGTGTAAAATGAGGGTGAAGAAGAAGATGTTGGTGTTTTGTTGGGGGAGTGAGTTCACTCTCGTTTTTCCTTTTTTTTTATTCATTTTTTTTTTTGGTCTTGCAATAGCAATTAGCTTAATTTAAATTAATAATATCTAAATTATTATTGGGGTTATATTTGTAATTTCATGTCTTGATCTTAGTAAATTTATTTATATTTTGATCTTGCATGAAGTAAGGTCTTGCACTTAGTAATTTTCGTCTTGCAAATATACGCTGCCATAAAAATATTATAGGCTCCACTTGAAACTGACATTCAAACCATTAGAGTCAATTATACTATTTGTTTGTTCAGGTACATGCACTTGATTATAACCAACAATTATTAAAGCTCCGGCGGATTATTATTTAATCAAACAAAATAAAAATCCATCGAGTTTCAAAATTTACACACAAAAAAAAAAAAGAAAAAAAAAAAGTCTTCAAGCTTCACGTAGTGTTCCATTTAATAACTTTTTAATAGATATTGATATAATACTAATTAAGACCAATCTCTTGTCGGATCATTTGATAATGCCTCCATCTTAATATAAACAAATTAGGCAAAAAGACAAAAACAAAAATGGAGGCTAAGAAAGTCTCATAAAAATAAATTATCTAGTATTCATGGAAAAAATTGCACCGCTTGGACTAACAACTTCTGAAGAATATTCAACATAAGAAATCGCATTTTTTCTCCAACCTCACCTATATATATATATATATATATATATATATATATATATATATATATATATATATATATACACACACACACAAACAAGCCAAACAATTATACAACATGGAATTCATCAGCTATGCAATCTATGGAGCCATCGCCTTCATTTCCCTTTTCTCCTATTACTACCGGCTTTCCGCTAAGCCAAAAACCAAATCGCCACCAGCAGCCGGCGGGGCACGGCCCTTTACAGGTCATCTACACCTCATGGCCGGCGGCGGAGGAGGTGGTGGTGGTGGACTCCCTCACATAAAGTTAGCCGCCCTAGCAGATGAACACGGGCCTGTTTTCACAATCCGGCTGGGCGTCCACCGCGCCATGGTGGTCAGCAGCTCCGATTTGGCGAAAGAACTGTTCACCGCCTTCGACGCCGCCATCTCTTCCCGCCCGAAGCTAAGGGGGGCCAAACACTTGGGCCGCGACTTCGCCACGTTCGGTTTCTCTCCCTACAGTGCGTACTGGAAGGAGCTCCGTAAAATCGTCTCCGTCGAGCTTCTCTCGAACCGTAGGATCGAGCTTCTGCGAAAAGTGCGTGTTTCGGAAATCGATGAATCCGTTAAAGAGCTTTACAAGCTCTGTGAGAGGAAGAAAGACCAAGTATATAATTCCGGGGGCGGTGGAGTGTTGGTGGATATGAAGGAGTGGTTCGGTAACTTGAATTTGAACGTGGTCCTCAGGATGGTGGCCGGCAAGAGGTTTAACGGCGACGCGGAGGAGACGAGGCGGTGCCTGGTGGTGATGAGGGATTTCTTCCGATTGGCGGGGACCTTTGTGCCGGCTGACGCCCTTCCTTATCTTGGGTGGATGGATTTAGGTGGACGCGAGAAGAAAATGAAGGAGACTGCTAAAGAATTGGACGAAATCGTTGGAGGGTGGTTGGCGGAGCACCGCGAAAAGGAATATTCCGGCGACGATGATGATCGCGATTTCATGGATGTGATGTTGTCGGTTATACAAAGTGCAAACCTTCGAGGTCAATACGATGCTGATACCATTATCAAAGCTACATGCGAGGTATGTTTATTAGTACTTAGATTTTTCTAATTAGGTTGCATTTTGGACGGAAGAATTTGAATTTGATGAGAGAATTTGAGAAAACGATTCGAACAACTTGAAATTAACAATTTGGATTTATTGTGTATGTATATGTATGATTTTATTCAAACAAGTTCAATGAGTTGGTTAATATAAATTTAATTAATACTGATACGACGTTTCAATGAGCTGGCAGAGTTTGATCGCGGGTGGGACCGACACAACTTCGATCATGTTAGTATGGGCACTCTGCCTCCTACTAATCAATCGTCGCGTCCTAAAAAAAGCACAAGAAGAATTGGACGTGCGTGTCGGGAGAGAAAGGCGAGTAAACGAATCGGATATCAACAGTCTAGTCTATCTCCAGGCCATAGCTAAAGAAACTCTACGATTACACCCCGCGAGCCCCTTGGGGGGATTTCGGGAGTTCACCGAAGATATCAATATTAGAGGCTACAATGTTCCAAAAGGCACATGGCTAATAGTGAACTTGTGGAAGTTGCATCGCGATCCGCGCGTGTGGGGGGAGGACGCGATGGAGTTCAGGCCGGAGAGATTTTTGAGTGGGCCCCACATGAATTTAGATGTCAAGGGACAGGATTTCGAGCTGATCCCGTTTGGCGCTGGTCGGAGAATTTGCCCCGGGACGAGCTTTGGCATGCATATGTTGCATTTGGTGTTGGCTAACGTGCTGCAGGCGTTCGATCTGTCGACGGTGTCCGATGAAGTGGTTGATATGGCTGAAACTGTAGGATTGACAAACAACAAAGCCATGCCACTTAATGTTCTTGTGGTGCCCAGACTAACTTCTAGTCTTTATTAATTAGGTTATTTGGATTTTTATCAAGAATAATTAACCACCTATTAGATGCTATATTATTATGGGTGAAGTACACGAGTATAATATTTACTGCTCATCTAAATAAATGTATGTGAAAACGGCAAATCAGCTTTGTTCAATGTACGTATTTTATTTTAATCGGTTAATTGGGTGCAGGGCATACTACCCCTGATTTATATATCAAAGGTCATGTTGGCCAAAGTTATTTTTCTCGTTTAAGTGTCATTTTATAATTTCACCGACAATTTTTGTTTTCCAACTTTACTCTAATATTAATTAATTAATAATGAGGAAATGCAAATGCAAAATGGGTACTCTTGTCAAATAAGATTATTTTTTTTTCCTAAAATCAAGTGTGTTTATTAACTTTTATAATTAGTGTACAACAGCTTCAAACGACACTTAATACGAAACGACGACGGTAATAACTAATAATAAATAGGGGTCATTATAAATAAGCCCCAATGGTTACTTATTCATAAAGCCTCATACTTTAATATGCTTCAATTTTATCATTAATTTATTTTAACTTCTATATAACCTCAAATTTTATAAATTGTTCAATTTTGACCCAAAACTTGTTTTACTGCCGGATTCCGCCGTTGACCGGTTGACTTTTCAAAAAAATTTCTTCTTCCGGATTTTTTCGCCGGTCTCCGGTGTTGACTTTTTCGATTTTTTTTTTTTTTTTTATTTTTTATTTATTTCTGTAATTTTCTTTTTCGTTTAAACAACAATATTGATGTGATTAACAGTAATATTAACTATATTACTGTTAAACACAGTAAAATTAACTAAACTACAGTTTAACACAATAATATTGTTATATTAATCTCTAGCACAGTAATATTAACACAACAAAACCCATTATTATTGTGTAATAGAGTAATATTACTATGTTGACCGTTCAACAAATGTAAACATAATAAAAAGCCAAAAGTATTAATATTACTGTGAGTGACAGTAATATTACAATAATAGACAGTAATATTATTACGTTACTCCGTGAATAACTCAAACAAAACAAAAAACCCAAAAAATAATAATATTGATGTTGTTGACAGTAATATTATTGTGTTTACAGTTATTTTACTGTCAACAACAATAATATAATTACGTTGACTTGTCAACAATCAAACAAAATAAAAGAAAATAACAAAAAATAAAAAATAATAATATTACATTAATTTACTGTCAAGGGTAGCACAATTACATAAATGTATTGTCAACGGCAGTACAATTACGTTAATTAACTGTCATTACAGCATAATTACGTTAATTTACTGTCAGTGACAGCACAATTAGGGTCAACGTTTAGCGGTGGACTAAGAAAAAAAAATCTACAAAAAACACTAAAAAAAATCAACGCCGGAAACCGGTGAAAAAAAAAAAAAAAAAAGTCAATGCCGGAAACCGGCGAAAAAATCCGAAAGAATAAAAAAAAAAAAAAAGCGAAAAAGTCAACACCGGAATCCGACGGCAAATTTTTTTTTTTAAAAAAAAAAGTTTTTGAAAAATAAAAGTCAAAATTGGATATTTGTGGTCAAAATTGGATTTTTGTGGACAAAATTGATTAAATTGGGGTTATAATTAAGAATTTGGTATAAATGGTTGGGGGTAATATTGGCATATACATGAATGTTTCCTTTATTTAATATTAAAGACATGGGCTTATTGGTGAAAGAGATATATGCCCTAAACCTAGAATAATAAAGATACTTAGTTGGGGACTTATGGACAAAACCCCTAATAAATAAGGATGCCAACGGTAGATATCCACGAAAAAATGCAATATCAAAAACCATTTTCATTTAATTTACCGTTTATCAAAACCATACCAAAATGATTTTAAAAACTTTATTGAAATACCAAAACCATTATCACAAGTTTTCGAATATCCACATATATTCATTTAGCATTTTCTTTGTATACATAATATTTTAGTTAGATAATTAAATTAAATTATCCCTTTTACTATGGATTCATATCAATGGTTGTTGCAAGAATTTTTTGGAGCGATGAATTGTAAATTCTTCGATGTGTTATGACATGATCCGGACTCATCTATGGTAGATGCTATTTTTATAAAATTTTCAAGAACAAAGTATCGATTGGAATCAAAGTTGAAAGATTTATGGTCCCGAATTCGTTTAATACAGAGATGTTGTATTAAGTATTATGACACTTAAGTAAACATGCAGCGGAAATATAAGGACAATACTCAGATATAAAAATGTTCACAAGTAAAAACTTGTGAACTTGCCCTTTACAGGACGTAAAAAATTATATTAAACAAACAGTATTCTAAGAATACAAAGGGAAGATGTACGAAAACTTCTTCCTTATGAATGAATCATTAACATGATCATTCTTACATTCAAATCTAGAAACAAAAAGATAAATACTAAAAATTCTAGATTTCAAAGAATGTACTCGTGAGAAGTACGTAAAGAACTTCTTTCTTATGGATGAATCACTATCTTGATCATTCTTACAACCATGTCTAGAAACATAAAAATTATATGCTAAACAATCTAGACTACAAAGAATGTACTCATGAGGAGTACAAACAACCGATTCTAAAACCACTCTAAAACACTCATGTATTTTTTTCAGCTCTCGGTTTTTTTTCTTAGAATCGATTATTTTCCTTGAGTCTTGAAGTCGGTATTTATAGACATTCCAAGCTTCCACTCCTCCGCCCATGATCTGCAAAAAAACCAACTACAAGAGCCCTCAAGAACATGAGTTAGTGGGTTAGTTTAGTAGTTAGAATAATATCCACAATTTAACCCACTAAGCACTACTTAGCCCACTAAGTAATATACTTAGCCCACTAAGCCATATACTTAACCCACTAAGTACTACTTATTCCATAACTAAAATTTAGTTAGAAAATAAGAAAGTTAAAAACAAAATGTGGAAATAATCCACGTGTTTCAAACTCCCCCTTTTTAACTTTCTGATCAAAACTAAATTTTAGCTTAACTCCCCCTGAGTCATTGCTTGAACTCCTCCTGAATATGATAACCAATATAGCAAATAACAAAATAGTGCAATCCTAGCATAAAAGTTCAGAGGGAAAATAACAAACTGAACAAAAACAAATATTGTTCATAAAAATAACTTTAGAGCAGACTTTCCTCTGCTCCTTCAGCTTCACCTCATTCTTTTCTTCTTCTTCATTAACTCCATGTTCTCTGCCTCTGGCATCCAAATGATGAGAAGTCCCTGCTTCAACTTCATGACTAGCTTTTTCTCCCCCTTTTTGACCAGAAAGAGTTTTTCGAAGCATTTCCACCATGGACTGGTGATAGGTAATCTGAGCTAGAGAGTGAGTAAGATGTTGTAACAAGAGATCTCTAGGAACAGAAACAAGAATGTCAGGGATGTTGTCAACATGAGGAGCAACACCTTCAGTACAAAAAATATTTTGACCTGATTCAGTTGAGAGGAAATTATCTCCATTCCAGGGAAGATCTTGGACATGAGGAGCTTTGAGAAAATTTTGAGAAACAATTATCATGCCAAGTGGAGTGTGAAGATATTCTGATTCATCTTGGCCCAAATTTTGAGAAAGCAGAATGGAGTAGATGAGAGAATTAAGGATAAGGAAGATGAGTGGAGGATGAAATTTTCTGGGCAAGATGACCTATATTATTAAAGAAAAGCTTTCCAAAATCAACTGGTAATCCCATCCCCAGTTTGTACATGAGTACTGCATGAGGTTTGGTCACCACAGAGACATTTTTGGATGGAATCCAATTCATCACTGTGAGTCTGAACATGACAGAGTAAAATGCAGTAAGTTGAGAAACTTTGAATTTTCTGGGGTGAGCAGGCCAACTTTTTAAACGATTGCCAGAAAGAGTCTTACAAACCTCAGTAAAATCACCATAATTATCCTCATCAATCACAGTAGGAGTTTGTAAATGAGAGTTGATAATTTTGGGAGAAAGGGAGAAAATGGAATTTCGCACAAAAACTTTGCCAAAGTTTGGAGAATTTTTCTTAAAAAAAAAAGGTTTGTAAATTTTTCAATAAAGGGATTATAAGGACAGGCAATCTCAACTAGACTAAGGATTTTTCTTTGATCAAGAAAATCAGTAATCCTATGTCTATCAAACTTATCCTTGGAAATTTTATTCTCCTCAATGAATTGGCAATTCATGATTTGAGGACTCAAATTTCAATCAGATTCAAAATAAAAGGTTGTACTGAAATCATTGTTTACCTCAAAAGGAGTTGACAGATCCTTCCCATCCAAGTCTAGCTCTTCTTCCTCAGAGGATTCCTCTTCTTCAGAGTCTTCAAGTTCATCTGGGATGTATGCTGGCTCAGGTGATGCAACACGTGGGGCAGCATCTTCCTGCATCTGAGAGGATTCCTCAGACGAGTCACTGTCTGACTCTGAGGATGGCAAATTTTTGCGAAAGGTGGCAAGGGGAACTTCCCAGCTATCATCATTTGTTTCTTCTTCTTCTTCAGTCTGGGAAGGTGATGCATCCACTTGAACAGCTGCCTCTGCCAGAGTTTCCAGAGGATCTGGATGTGGAGCTGAGGGTGTTTCTTCAGTGGTAGTGAAATCCTGGGCATCAACAGTGGGAATGTCTACATGCTCAGCAGAGGACATCCCAGAAAAATCAGGCATTTCCTCATCCTGGTAGGGAGCAGCATCCTCAGCAGCACTCTGAGGGGCATTGGCTGAGTCAGAGGGTGCATCAGCATCTTCTGGAACATGTGCAGCAACATCTTCAGAGACAGAATGTTGAGAAGCTGCTGCTGCCATATTAGGCTGAGATGTGTCCCCCTGAGTTGATGCTGGTGGAGGTGAGTCGTTGGACGATGACTCAGTGGAGCTTGAGGAGAGAACTTGGGCTTCAGGTTCTGCAAAAATAGAATCTCCTTCTTCATCATCAGTTTCTTCATCAACCAAATGAAGGCCTCTTTGTGGGTTTGGCCTAACTGGAGTACGACCACCTTTGCCGCCTCTTCTTCCACCTCTGCCGCCTCTGCTGGGAGAATTTCCTCCCCTTCGACGTTGTGACCCAGTTGCATTAAGATCTGGGAATGGATTCATGCGCTTGGACCGGCGAGTAGGAAACCTTCCTGCAGTGGAAGAGGGACCCACGTTCAGGAAGTTGTCTGGGTCAATCGGATTCAGCTCGTCTCCGGGATCAATAAAGCTAATCGGCATAGCTTCAAGGTTGACAGGATGAACGATGATGGCTAGATTAGGATCTGCTGGTTCAGGTGCTGCAGCATCGTTGTGGACATCAGCAACAGCTGGAAGAGGATTTCTAGGAGGAGATGCCATGATACAGTAGATGAAAAATTGCTTCTTGTACTTTTGATTTTTGAGTGTGAATATTCGAAAAAGAAGCAAGAAATTTATAAGCCCTAATTTTTGCAGAAAAAATTGAAGTGGAGAAGGTGAAGTAGTCGTGTGCGTTTTTCTTGGAGAAGTGTGATTAAGGAGAATAAAGGTTTATTTGGCAGTTTAAAACAAAACGTGACACATGACACAATAAGGAGTGGACTTAGTGGAAAATAAAAGACTAACCCATGTACCCCATGACCCATATAAATAGTGATAATTCAATAAAAATAACAAAAATAGTAGCACTCACGAAATTTACACTTAAATAATAAACACATATTTTAATGATTAATAGTGGGAGAAAAATTGGCTAACAGGCATATTTATTATTAAATATATATATATATATTTTTTTTTAAACTCTTATTTTCAAGTCAAACAATTCACATGGAACATGATCAAGTGTTCAGTTTGAAAGTTCCTCAGTTACTAAGATATGACTATTCAGATAGAGGAGTTTGACATATGTGATTATAATTGTTCTCTGAATGTTTACATGAAGCATGATCACATTTCAAGGTGAAAGACTTCCAGTTACTGATTTAGAGAATAATCTATCATAGTGAAGTCATTATTTAAAGAAGCTAAGCTTCAGTAAATTATGTTGCAGCTTAAGGTATTGAATGAGGTGCTGCAACATATTTCAGGACATGTTTATTGGGTACACATCCCGAGAGATTTTCTAAGTTTAGAAAATCTCTCATAATCTAATGCCTTTGTAAAGATGTCAGCTAGCTGATCTTCTTTAGGAATGTACTTTAACCACACTATATTTTTCTCAACTATATCACGAATAAAATGATGTTTAATATCTATGTGTTTAGTTCGTGAGTGTTGAACAGGATTTTTTGAAATATCAATAGCACTTGAATTATCACAATATATGGTCAGGGTGTCACTGGTTAACCCATAATCCCCCAACATTTGTTTCATCCAAATTAGTTGACCACAACATCCTCCAGCAGCTACATATTCTGATTCAGCTGTTGAAAGTGATACACAATTTTGTTTTCTACTAAACCAAGAAACCAAATTATTCCCCAAAAAGAAACATGCACCTGATGTGCTTTTTCTGTCACTAATATCCCCAGCCCAATCAGAATCACTAAAACCTATCAAATTTATATTAGTGTCTTTGAAAAACTGAATCCCTAAGTCTACTGTACCTGCAACATACCTAATAATCCTCTTCACAGCTTTAAGATGAGTGACTTTGGGATTAGCTTGATACCTGGCACACACACAAACACTAAACATAATATCACGTATGCTTGCAGTTAGATACAGAAAGCTTCCAATCATGCTTCTGTATAGGGTGCTGTCAACATCTTCAGCAACATTATCCTTGGACAGTTTTTAACTTGAACCCATTGGAGTTTTCATGTGCTTGGCTGACTCCAACTCAAACCTTTTGACCAGATTTAGAGCATACTTCTTTTGATTTACAAAAATTCCTTCACCTGTCTGTTTGATCTGGAGTCCTAGGAAGTAATTCAACTCTCATACCCTGCTCATTTCAAAAGTGTGAGACATAGAATCTACAAAAGACTGTAAGAGGTTAGCATAAGTAGAACCAAAAACAATATCATCAACATATATATGTACAATAATGATATGGTTATTTGTTCTTCTAACAAATAGAGTTATGTCTGCTTCTCCTCTAGTAAATTGTATTTCAAGTAAGAAGTCTGAGTCTTTTATACCAAGCTCTAGGAGCTTGTTTAAGACCATACAAAGCCTTCTTAAGCTTGAACACATGATCAGGTTTGGCAGAATCTTCAAAACCCTTGGGCTGCTCTACATATGCTTCTTCATTTAAAACACCATTTAGAAATGCACTTTTGATATCCATCTGATACAATTTGATTTTAAGAAAACAGGCTATAGCAAGAAGTAACCTAATAGATTCAATTCTAGCTACTGGAGCAAAGGTTTCATCAAAATTTATACCTTCAATCTGAGTATAACCTTGTGCTACTAACCTAGCCTTATTTCTAACAACTGTACCTTTTTTATTAGTTTTGTTTTGAAGATCCACTTAGTTCCTATTACATTTACATGACTTGGTCTGGGAACTAAGTACCAAACATCATTCCTGATGAACTGATTCAGCTCTTCATGCATTGCATTAATCCAAAACTCATCCTTCAGTGCTTCTACAATATTCCTTGGTTCGACTGAAGATACAAAACAAGTAACTCCAGTTAGTGCACATTCAGAAGATAAATTTGCAAATCTTACCATATCTCTGCAATTCACTCTCTCTTTACTTCTGGTCCTTATCCCATCAAAGATATCTCCCACAACTTGATCAGAGGGGTGATTTTTCTGGATTCTACTTGATGGTTCCTTTCTGCAGACATCATGAGTTAGTTGCAATTCAGCTTTTGTGCTCTTTGTAGGCTGTATTGAGTCAGATATGGTAACACTTGGCTCAACACCCTCTTCTCTTGAAACTGGACTGTTTATATCTGGAGCATCTGTTGCAGTAGTGTCTCCTCTGGTTGTTTCTTCTTCTGCAATCAGGTCATCAACTTCATCTTCAGCTGTTTTACTGCGGAATCAGCAAAATCATCAAATACCACATTTACAGATTCAATAATGGTTCGAGTTCTTAAGTTATATACTCTATAAGCATGACTGTTATTAGAGTATCCCATAAATAAACTCAAATCACTTTTGGAATCAAATTTAGCTAGATGATCTCTATCATTTAGGACATAGCAAACACATCCAAAAACATGCATGTTTTCTAGATCAGATTTTTCTCTTAAAAAATACACCAAAGTATATCTCGAAAAATCATCAACACACACAATTACATATTTTGTACCACCTAGGATTTCTACCTATATAGGACCCATAAGATCCATATGTGCAAGTTCAAAACAAACGGT
Organism: Erythranthe guttata; assembly: GCF_056151865.1. Taxonomy (NCBI): domain Eukaryota; kingdom Viridiplantae; phylum Streptophyta; class Magnoliopsida; order Lamiales; family Phrymaceae; genus Erythranthe; species Erythranthe guttata. The sequence continues at coordinate 6,934,554 of NC_142540.1, forward strand.
GGTACCAACGTGTTGTAATACTTTGTGTGGTACTCTAGTTTGCTTTCCTTTTTGGCACATTCCACATATAGGAATATCCTTGATCTTGAGATCTGGAATTCCTCTTATGGAATTGTACTTGTTGAGCAGCTTCAGATTTTTGAAGTTTGTGTTCCCTAGTTTCTGGTGCCACAGCTCTACTTCACTTACTCTTGAGCTCTTGCATGAGATGGTGTCACCTGTTTGATAACAATTATCCATTGATCTGGAACCTGTCAGTACACAATGATTTTGATTATTAAACACAGAACAACAGTATTTATCAAATTGAACACGTAGATCGTCATCACACAATTGACTAATACTGATGAGATTTGACCCCAATCCTTCAACATGTAAGACATTTGAAAGTTTTGGAAGTCCCTCAATACTGAGTGTTCCACGTCCAACCACTTTGTCTTTAGCTCCTCCTCCATAGGTTACACGTCCACCATTGAGTCTATGGTAGTTTGATAGAAACTCTTTAGTTCCAGTCATGTGCCTAGAGCATCCACTATCAAAGTACCATGAACCTGAAATGTTAGCATTTAAAGAAGTGTATATTGCTTTGCACATAAGTTTACCTTTGGGAGTTCATATTCTACACTTCTTTTTGGTAAATTCTACCTTTTTCTTGGAGGTGTTCCCTGGAGTGTTGTGACTCATCCTGTACAACATTTTGTCAATACTTAGTTTCTCACAGAATGGACGAATATGTCCTGGTGAGAAACAGTAATGACAAATGTATCCCCTTATTCTGGACTCTGGAGTGGTGACTGTGGAGTTTCTGCATTCTTTTCCATTTGAACCCTTCTCTTTTACAAGGACAATTTCCTTCTTCTTTGCTGGCTTGTATTTCTTCACTTGTTTTTTGAACCCTAGACTTTCATTTTGTTGTACTTTTCCAGTGACACAATCTCTTCGAGTTTAGTTGTACCGGTATTCATCCTCTTGATTGCTAGAGTTGCTTCTTTGAGTTTATCTTTCACCTTTGCCAGTTCAAGATCTTTCTTGGTGATACCAACCTCTAAATGTGTGATTGTATCTTTGAGGGAATAATTTTCCTTGTTGGCTGCATCTAGAGCTTGAGTCTTCTTCTCCAAGTCGCTGAACAACTTCTTACACATTTCTTCCTCATTTCTAACTGCTTCTTTACTTGATTCTGCTGCATTCAAGGAAATAGAGTTTAAACATGTATAATGGTTATCATCTAACTCAGAAATTTCAGTTACTGAAAGTGTTTCAGAAAGTCTTGTAGCATCTAGAGAAACTCCTTGTGATTCTGTTTCAGAAGAATTTTCAATGATATATCTGACAGAAAGAGCTTGTTTAGTGGATTGCTGTTCCTCTTTCTGTTCAGGTTGCTCTTCCTCCTCATCACTGACAGCACAAATCAGACTCATTCCTCTTCTTCTCAAGGTATTCGCACATTCATTAGCATAATGTCCAAATCCCGAACAGGCCCTGCATTTAATATGGTCCAAGTTAGGTGGTTCAGAATTTGAACGAATAAATGGAGAATTTTTTAAAGTATTTTGAGAAGATGTTTGAGTAAATGTTCTCTATGAAATAGATCTGTTCCGGTGCTGAGTTTGTCGGTTTTGTGGAGAGCCATCTGGAAATAACTGTCTGGGCTTGATTCCACTTCATCTGTATGCTCTATTGAATTTCTGAATCTGGAATGCCACATTGTTGAGACATTCCTCTGCATCATCATCATACTCCGTAGGAACTTCTTCCTTCTCTAGTTCTGCCTGGAGTGCATTTGAGATAGCCTTACCTTTCTCCTTTCTTTGATCTTCAAAGTTCATCTCTCTAGACTTTAAACTACCAATTAGGTCGTCCAGACGTAGAGATGATGTGTCTTTGGCCTCCTCAATAGCAGTAACTGTCATGCTGAATCTTTCTAGAAGAGTTCTCAATACCTTTTTCACCAGTGTCTCGTTGCTCAAAGGACCACCTAAGGATTGAAATTCATTAGCTAAATCAATCAATTTCTCATTGTACTGAGAAATTGTTTTAGTTTCTTTCATCCTTAATCTCTCAAATTTGGAAGAAAGTAATCGGAGCTTAGTTCTTCTGACACTGTCTGATCCTTCACAATGTAGCTGAAGAACCTCCCATGCATCATTCGCAGAAGTGCACACTAAAATCAATTTAAATATTGTTAAATCTACTGAATTAAAGATTGCATTTAACGCTTTTGAGTTTTGATTGGCATTTGATAGATCGTCTGCTGTCCACCGTAATTCTGGTGTTGGAACATACCCATCCGCATATGTGATTGTTGGTGGCTTCCATCTGGTAAGAATAGATCTCCAGGCTCTCTCATCAATGGCTTTGATGTACGCCCTCATCTTGACTTTCCAGTAGGTGTAGTTTGTGCCATCAAGTACAGGAGGTCGCATAGAAGCAGTCATCTGAGTATCCATCACGAATTCGTTTCTGTAAAAAAATAGGAACAAACACTTAGTATACGTCAAGTGTTGGCTCTTGATGCCAATTGAAAGAATTTATGGTCCCGAATTCGTTTAATACAGAGATGTTGTCTTAAGTGTTATGACACTTAAGTAAACATGCAGCGGAAATATAAGGACAATACTCAGATATAAAAATGTTCACAAGTAAAAACTTGTGAACTTGCCCTTTACAGGACGGAAAAATTATATTAAACAAACAGTATTCTAAGAATACAAAGGGAAGATGTACGAAAACTTCTTCCTTATGAATGAATCATTAACATGATCATTCTTACATTCAAATCTATAAACAAAAAGATAAATACTAAAAATTCTAGATTTCAAAGAATGTACTCGTGAGGAGTACGTAAAGAACTTCTTTCTTATGAATGAATCACTATCTTGATCATTCTTACAACCATGTCTAGAAACATAAAAACTATATGCTAAACAATCTAGACTACAAAGAATGTACTCATGAGGAGTACAAACAACCGATTCTAAAACCACTCTAAAACACTCATGTATTCTTTTCAACTCTCGGTTTTTGTTTCTTAGAATCGATTATTTTCCTTGAGTCTTGAAGTCGGTATTTATAGACATTCCAAGCTTCCACTCCTCAGCCCATGATCTGCAAGAAAACCAACTACAAGAGCACTCAAGAATATGGGTTAATGGGTTAGTTTAGTAGTTAGAATAATATCCACAATTTAACCCACTAAGCACTACTTAGCCCACTAAGTAATACACTTAGCCCACTAAGCCATATACTTAACCCACTAAGCACTACTTATTCCATAACTAAAATTTAGTTAGAAAATAAGAAAGTTAAAAACAAAATGTGGAAATAATCCACGTGTTTCAAAAGTATTTCATTTCCTACTTCAAAAATACATAATTTCTTCCCTAGTTTTGACTATTATCGTTTCAAGGGTTTAAAATTGTGTGGTATTTGAAAGTGCGTGCTTGCGAACAAAAAATAAAAAAGGTGTCTTGTGCAATTGGAATCATTGTAGTTATTTTCAAAACGTTAGAATTTATCATATTAGTACTTTTAGTTTTTTTGATTTTATAAAAGTAGGTGTTCTTTCTTTTTCAAAATTTATGGAAGTTTCCCAAACAATTTAAAAATGTTAAAACTCATTTGATTTTCAAAATTCCGAAATTTCCATACCTTTTTGAATTGGAATGAATTTCTAGATTCCGAAATTTTTGACAAAAGAATTAGTTTTATAATTTCAAAAAACAAAATCTGAAAAAGTTAATTCCGAACCATTCCATCCAGAACAATAATAAATAAAACTTTATAAAGTGAATAATAAAATTACATAGATAGCAAATACCCGTGCTTCAGTCTACTTCCCTGACCACAAAAAAAAAGAAGCAAAATATACATTTTATTTAAATCCACTCACATGAATACTTTCAATTTTTGTGTGTGTGGATGAACAACAAATATAATACTCGATGCGCCTAGCTAGTATAAATAAGAAGGAAGCCTCGGGGCAACAACAACATCAAGTGGTGTGGCTTTGAGGTTTGTCAATCCAGCACTTTCAGTCATATCAACCGCTTGATCCGACACCGTCGTAACATCGAACGCCTGCAAGACGTTAGCCAACACCAAATGCAACATATGCAGGCCGAAGTTCGTCCCGGGGCAAATCCTCCGACCAGCGCCAAACGGGATAAACTCGAAATCTTTGCCCCTCATATCCCAAATCTTGTGCGTCTCCAAAAACCTCTCGGGCCTGAACTTCGCCGCGTCGTCCCCCCACACGAGAGGATCGCGCTGCATCTTCCACAAGTTGATCATGAGCCACGTGCCTTTCGGGACGTTATAGCCTCCAACGCTAGTGTCCTCGCCAAACTCGCGGACCCCGCCTAACGGGCTCGCGGGGTATAACCGTAAAGTTTCTTTCGCTACGGCTTGGAGATAGACCAAATTGTTGATGTCGGATTCTTTTACTCGCCTTTCTCTCCCGACTTGCTCGTCCAATTCTTCTTGAACTTTTTTAAGTGTACGGCGATTGTTCAGTAGGAGGCTGAGTGCCCATACTAACATCACTGTAGTTGGGTCGCTACCACCGATGATCATAGTCTGCAAATTCATTGAAACATATTCTTGATATGATCTTATTTGAATACACTATATATAAGAAAAACTGGCATTATTATTATTATTATTTTTTTTTTAATTCGAAAATTATATTTTGTTAATTAAATAGCACAACATGTGCAAGGTGTCAGTTATATTACAAGGACACTACCTCACAGGCCCACAAACTAGCCACAATTATAAAAGTGACAATCATTTATTATTCTTAGGGCGCGTTTGGTTGATAAGATTAGCCAAGATTAAATAAATAGTAAGGCTCAATTTATGTTTGGTTAACGGGTCGACCTGTCAAAATAATTTTATCATGGCTTATCTTGGCTAATTGAAAGTTACCTAATTGGACCTTTGAAAAGTCCAATAAAATTAGGAATTTAATTAAAAACGGACGCTCCGTTTTACTAATGAAAATGGACACCACTAACATCATGACATGTGGATTTTTAATGGCATGTGATTTTTTTTCTCCTCTTTCCTAGAGTGGACAATTATAACTTCAATTTCTATTTATCTTTATATTTCTTTTACTTTCTTCTTGATTTTCATTTTTTTTTTCTGTTTCTTTAAATAAAAAAAATCATCTTAAAACACAACTTAATTCAATGTTACATGTGTTGGGAATTGATTCTCAAGACCCAAAATAAATGCATATAAAATTTATTATATATTATTATCTACTTAATATGAAATTACTTATAATTCAAGAACAAACTTTATTTTTTTTAATTTTTCCAAGAAAGTTAAAATATTCATTGACTACACAAAATAATATTATTTGCTAAACCACATGTACATTCAAGTTGATGTATTATAAGGGAAATTTAATTTTATTTGAAGAAAAAAAAAAGAAAAAAAAATATGCAAACAAATAATGTAAACAAATAACATAGAGAAAACTAAAGTAATACTCATAATTTGGTTCTTTCAACTGCCACGTTTAAGAGAGATAAATTATCTATTCGCTTGAAATTAAATAAATATCCACGTGTCACTAGGTGTATGGCATCCGTTTTTCTCAAAAAAATGGGGCGTCCGGCCCTAATTTACACCCATAAAATTATTGTGTTGTGAGTTATGACTAGATGTGTTAATGACAAAATTGTCCTAGTTTTCATCTCTTTATGACAATAACATAATCATTATTTAAAAAAAAAAAATAATTAAATAAAATAGAAATAAATAAAATTCGAAAACAATATATAAAAAAAATTCAAAATTTTATTTTTGAAATAAATCAAAGAAAGGTTTCTGGAAAAAAAATGAAAAATATAAAAAGAAATTATAAAAAAAAAAAAATTGCAAAAACAAAGTTCGATTTTTTTTAAACTGAAGAAATCGAAATATAATATTTTTTTCGAATTTTTTTTCCGAAAAATAAAATAAATATCGGAAAAACTGAAGAAAAAGCAATTCGAAAAAAATAAAAAAAAAGTTGAATTTGTTTTTGAAAAAAAAATCGAAAATAATATTTTTTAGAGATAAAATAAAAAAATATTTGTTTTTTCGAATTTTATTTTTTCAAAAAATAAAAAGAATATCGGAAAAGCTGAAGAAAACAAAAAAATCGAAAAAAATAACAAAATAACAAAATATAAATATTAAAAAGAAAGAAAAAAGCTATATTTGAATATAAAATACTTTCGAGTTCCTTAATGTAATATTCTGTACGAGGAAATTAAACGTACCCCACAAGTAGCTTTAATGATGGTATCGGCATCGTATTCACCTTGAAAGTTTGCACTTTTCACAACCGACAACATCACATCCATGAAGTCCTGCGGCTTACTTTCGTCGTCGCCGGAGTTTTTCTTCTCCCGGTGCTCCGCCAGCCACCCTCCGATTGTTCTATCCAATTCTTTAGCAGTCTCCTTCATTTTCTTCTCGTGCCCGCCTAAATCCAGCCACCCGAGATAAGGCATGGCATCGGCGGGCACAACCATCGTAATGAAATGGAAGAAATCCCGCATCACCGCCCTCCACCGCCGCGTCTCCTCCGCGTCGTCTCCGCCGCCGGAGTACCTCTTCCCGGCGACCATCATGAGGACCACGTTCAAGTTCAAGTTCCCGAACCACTCCTTCATCTCCACCACCACTCTCTTCTCAGCGGCCATGGTGGTTTGCTTGTATAGCTCGTTGATGGATTTGTCGATTTCGGAGCCGCGTACTTCCTTAAGCAGCTCGATTCTGCGGCTCGAGAGAAGCTCCATAGCCGTCAGCTTGCGTATCTCGCGCCAGTATGCGCCGTAGGGAGTGAAGCCGAACATGGCGAAGTCGTAGCTCAAGTAGATGGCTGACTTTAGGTTCGGGCGCGACGAGATCGCCACGTCACACGCGGTGTAGAGTTCCTTGGCGAGCTGGGCGCTGCTCACTATCACGGCTCGCCGGATGCCGAGGCGGATGGTGAAGATGGGCCCGTATTTGTCTGCGAGGGCCGATAGGTTGAAGTGGGGGAGTGAGCCCCCGCCGCCGCCCATGAGGTGGAGGTGGCCTATGAAGGGGCGTGCGCCGCCTGCTGCGGGTGGGGCATTCTTTGGACCGCCGGAGCTTGACCGGAGAAGGTAGCAGCAGAGAAGGAAAGTGAAGGCTATGGCTCCATAGATGGCGGAGCTCATCAATTCCATGGCTGTATAATTGATATAGCTAGTATATTGAGAATTGAATGGTGGTGAGTGGTTTTAGTTTTAGCTTTAGCCGTGTATATATAGGGTTTGTAGAACCTACGTCTGTTTGAAATACAGCATACAGTATGTAGTTTTACATTATTGACATATAATAACACACTCGTGTATATTTGTTTTTAGTTAGTTATTTATATACATTTATCGTTTCAAATCGTATCACATAGTGTATTTCACCAGGCTTCATAAGCCTAATATGTAGTGAGTGATTGGTAAAAAAAAGTTGAATTCTTCTGGTTCAAAATTTATTAAATTGTCAAAATTCATTTTTGAATTGGTCATTTAAGTTTAAAAATTTAATTGTTTTGTGATTTTATTAAAACTAGCATTTTTTCTCCGTGCGATGCACGGTGATTTTATTAAAACTAGCATTATATCATTATTCGTATTCACTGTTGTTAATATTACCATTTACTGCAAATCTCTGATTCTGATTTCTTATAAATATTAATATTATAAATCTATAAAATATAAAGAAACAAAATAAATGTAAAAAATAACATTCAAGCACCTAATACAAACTCGTGATTATTATTATTATTATTATTATTATTATTATTATTATTATTATTATTATTATTATTTTTTTTTTTTTGAGGAATACTGTTGATTTAATGGCAAGCAGCGGGTCCACGTGGGTCAGCACTCATCACAAACAACTTTGATAACTCGATTGTTTAAAATAAATTGAAAAAATAGGAGTATAATTAGTTCTCATTCAAATTCTGTCACTTGCTTTGAAGTGTGAGTAGGATTGAAGAATATACTTTAATTATATTTTTCTCAAACGCAATACAATATGCAAAAAGCTCAATATTTTATCCCCACGCAATACAATATGCAAAATCTAACAACTTCATTTAATTTAAACCTCAAAATGGTTGTTACGTTCATGGTGATGAATCTAGTTCCAAATGTAGGGGATTGACGGTGACCACGACTTAATTAGTTAATTAAAAAAAATGAAAAATACAGTAGAATATATCTCAATAATAAATTAATATCTGATAAATTAATAATCTCGGAAAAAAAAAAAAACGTATTCAATTATTAGTCTCGATAATTTAACATTTCACTAAATAAATTTTGTTTTGCTTATCCCGACTGTATTAATTTAGAGAGGTTTAATTGACGTTTGGAAAGTAGATTGGTGTGCATGAACGTAACCACCATTCAGCACAATGAATATATATATATATATATATATATATATATATATATATATATATATATATATATATATATATATATATATATATATATATATATATATATATATGTATGTATATGTATGTATCCAACCAATGTAACAAACACCTACCTCAATTTTGGTAAGGGTATTAAGAGCTTGAAATTAAGCCACGCGCTGCGTTTATGGAGAGCCAATAAGAACCTTACGTCCTACCTAACTCCATCACCATGCACCAAAACAAGTTGGGGTGCAAAAAGTGACTGCACAACCTACCTATATATATATATGTATGTATGCATGTATATGTTGCAAATGGATGTCTCCTATGTACTGAATTGTATACTTGCTGATAAATGACTTGTGAGGATGATTTGGATGCATTGTAGCCTCTCAATATATATAAGATCAAAAGAAAATTAATTAAATAAATAAGTGTCGAAGCCTCCCGGTTTGATATAGTACTCCCTCTCTCCCGTAATATTTGTCACTTTGAAAAACAAAATTGTCCATAATTATTTGTCATCTTACAATTCCAATGAAGCATTAATTGCATTAGTTTTAATTTTATCATTTATCACTCTTAATTAGTGGCGAGTCCACATGCTGGGCTTAAATTTTCGGGCCGAATAAAATTTAGGATTTTTTTTATGACAAAATCAAAAAATAGGGAAGTTTTTTTTGCATAATTTTGAATTTTGGGTGGACTAATTCATAAAAATTGGGGTTATTTTACGACTATGGTCTCTATCTTAATTTTCTCTTCACTAATATTCTAGATTTTGCTCTTCCACTGCGAAGGTATTTTTTCTTTTTGTGAATATATGTTCGGCTACAAAGATGTAAAATATGTAATTTATATATTTTTCGATATGTGCTTTATAAACCCGATGTCCAGAAAATACATGAGTCAGGTTTGAACCTATAGTAATGAGGTCCGATAGTATATGGGCTTGAGTTCAACGAGGCGCAATTGTATGTGAGCTTGATTCAACCCAAACTCGGCTCACATGACCCGATAACTAGCCCTAATCATAGCCTTCTACTTACTAAATTTACAATGTATTAGGGGATTTTTATTCTAATTTGGTAGAGAAAAAAATGATTATACCAATTCGATTAGTAATTTTAAAGCTCATTAATCAAGAATAGTGATTTTTTCAATGATCAAAGATTCAAAAGTGTATAAAGTTGAGATTCCAAATAATAAGAACTACATTATTTTGAATGATATAATATTCATATGATGTTGATTGGCTTATTTTATGTTTCAGATGTTTTAAATTAGTTAACATGAAAAGTAATGTTGATAAAATGTATTAAGTCGATTGTTTATGATTTGTTTTGTTAGAATATAATTAGGTTTTCCATCAATATTGTAATGTTGAAATAATACCATGGGAACTGGTTAATAAGTTTGGGGGTTGCGGCATCGCCCTCGATATTTTTCATAGATATTCATAGAAAATGAAAAACAAATAAGTAATTATTTTATTGATTTTATCTAAGATAGAATAAATTTTAACCATATGTAATATTTCATGTTGTATAAATTTATACAAAAGTATGGAGAAAAACAAAATTTAAAATAATCAAAACTCATATTTACAAATTAACTTCTCTCAAAAAAAAAATTACAAATTAACTAATTTTGTTTTTTTTAGTCTTGGAAATTCTTGTGCCACACAAATATTGCTAAGCTTTCCCAACATCCTTGAATTTGATGATATTATTGCAACTAGGAGATTTTTTCCTATATACATAAAGGTAGAAGTGACAAAAGATATTTTAATTGGTGATGAAGTAGTCAAACAAGTTAAAACATGTCTTGTAGGTATTGGCTGTATCAATTCATTTTGGGAATTTGAATTTAAGTATAGGTGGAAATGCAAGAAATTATTATTGTAGTGTAGGTTGTCGTTAGGGGTGGAAATCAGACGAAATGGATCGGATATGAGCTTTTTTCGAAAAAAAAAAAATCATTTTTTTCTCGCAAGTAAATGGGTTCCAATTTCCGTTTCAAAAAGATTGGAATACAAAAATTCATCTCGATAAAATCTCTTGTTCCAAATTCCGATAAAATTGGAATTTCCACAATACTTTTTTAGTTTTTTTGAAATTTTGCAGGAAAATGCAAGAAAAACAAAAAGCAAGTTTGACAAAACACAATAAATTAAAACGCATCCAGGAACAACAAATTAAAACGTTTATTTATTTATATTAAGAAAAATGCAACATAAAGTTTCTGATACCAATTGATCTTTTCTAAGGTATTAATTTCTTGACCCTTCCGTAATTGTATAATCCATATAACATGTTACATAACTTATTTAATGGGATTAAAAAATATATCATAAAATTATATTACATTTTGTTAAAAAATTCGGAACTAAATTAGGATCGAAAATCGGAGCGGGTGGGGGGTCTCATTACTCCAGCTAGTCCATGTGTTCCTCGAATGGATCTCTTAGTTGTTGAGAAGGTTACCCAAAAGCGATATATAAGGCGTACCTAGTAAAACTTACAAGTAAACTAGATGTAAAGATAGCGACTAAGGTTGTTGTTTCCATTATGATTATATAATTTTAAAGACCCCAACGGATCTATCATAAGATCGTTTATTAAGAACAAAATGGTATACAAAGTCAAGAGATCTCAATGAATACAATGGTGTTTATGGCTACACAAACTGTTGAGAACAATTCTACACTGGGGCCAAGATGAACTACTGTAGAGAGTTTATTAAAATCATTGAATTCGGAATATGGTCAAACCGTAGAGTAGCTCCCTGGTGGGGAACGACTCCTTTGATGGGTGTCGCATTGGCCCTATTTGAAGTATTACTATCTATTATTTTGGAGATTTATAATTCTTTCGTTTTATTGGATGACTTTTCAATGAATTTAATCTATAAGAACCATAAAGCCCTAGTAGCTCCTAGCTTTTGAATAAAAAATAAATCAGATAGAACCGAGATTTTTGGTTTATTCTATTTTGATAGTCGATCGTGGAATTTGTTTATTTTTGTATTTTCAGAATATGAGTGTGTGACTTATTGATTCTATTGATAGTAAAGGAAATAGGTTTGTCGCTTTGATAAAGATGGTTCTACTTCGTCGGATATTTATTCGAGTATCTGGAACACGACCTATATGAACTAGATTAAGAAATATTTGAATTACGATTCATACTTCATGTGCGGACTAAAAAAAAAATGCAAACGGTTTCAAACAAAAATAAGAAAAAATATTTCTTATTATTGTTTTTAGTCATTTTATCTAATTTATGGAATACGTGATGATCCAATGGTTCTTACTCAGGGAACTTTTGGCTTTGCTTTTGATTTTTTATTGAATCATCGTGGTTCTAGTATGAATCTAAGGTTTTAACTGATTCATAGAGTCTTAACAAGAGAATTTCTATCAATTGAATAATAAAGAAAGGGAAAAAGCTGCGTTAGAGACAAAAACAAATTAAAAATAGGTAAATAGATAATTCAAGAGGCCTGCAGGGTTGTTTTTTACATGAGTATTTTTGCTGGAACTTTTGTGTGTGGGATTCGAACCCGGGCGGCCACTCCCAAATAAGGCATTCCAAACCACCAAGACAAGTACGTATTTATTGAACTATTTGCAAGACATAGATATAACATAAATAAACAGTATAAAATGATTATAATAAATAATGTTAAATATATTGTTAATATCATATTTATAATTATTAAATAATTATAATTAAATTATTAACAAATATAATACAATATAAAAATTGAAAGGACTTGAGATTAGTCCATTTAAATTATACGATTCCATTCTAATATTTGAATAAAATGTAAATGTAAAAAAATGATTAAATCATATGATTTACAATTTAATTCTTACATTTTTTTACAAATTAAACCAATTATTAAAAGAGACATTACATCATAATAGTTTGATTATACTAGTCATATATAATGTTATTTTGTAAAGTAAGAATATGAATTGAAATGAGATATAACCTATTTTTGTTAAAATAATCATATTACGATAAAATACTCAATAATATTAATAAGTTCTTGTCAACAATTGAGGTTAATGGATTTAAATTAATTGAAATGGGTTATAATCTATTTTTTTAAATAAACATATGATTTTATTTTTCATTCGCTTTTTTCACGCTATCGATTTTAATAACATAACTGAATTTGTAATAAGTCAACACATTTGTTTATATATTGAATTGATTCAATGCTTTATATTTTTCAATAGTGGAGATTATATTGATATAGTAATTAATAATAGATGTTTTGAAGTATTGAACCGTGATTTCATATTTTTTTTTAAAATATCTTATATTGCATTTGTTAATTATTTAATTAAAATTATTTAATAATAATTAATATGAGAAAATTTTCATAATTTCAAATTTAAAAAAATCAAAATACAATCTTTCTTTTAAATTAAATCGTAATTATTTATATTTTTCAAAATTAAATATATATGCATTTGTTATTAGGGGAGATTTTTAATATTAATGATAATGAACATGACAATTAATAATTTATTGAATATTAGTTATTTAATAAAATTGTTATAATTATTTTATAGTATTATTTATTTATATAGTTATAGTCAAGCGTAATATTATAATAATTAACTTTGCCCGAGTGGTTAGTACTCACTAATCCACTTGGGTTACCCGGGTTCGTACCCCATATGCCGCATTTTTGGTGTTTAATTACATTGAAGATCCGGGTAGACCTGTCGGGTCTCGGGTCCGAAAAATCGGGACCCGAAACCGACGACCCGTACTTGATCGGGTCTGGGTCCATTGTCAACGAGCCGGAGCCGTGTCTGGTCCGGGCCGGGTCCGTCCCGTGGCCGTGTCTAGGATGAAAACTCCTATAATTGGAAAAGGGAATTCATATGAGAACCCAAAATAAGAGAACTATAATTGTAAAGTCCAGAAAATGGAGTTTGGTGCCAGTTTACTTATGGTGTTTTTGTGCACATTTCCCATCATTTATCATTTCATCGCATATTAGGACAATCGGCTATCTATTCTATTATGATAGACAGGGGCACAATCATGATATCGTTATGATTTTTCTTTTTGAAGATTTTACGATCACAAGCTAAAATTATGAAAAAAATCTCTCAATTGATAATCACACTCTTCAATTATAAATCTCTTCACATGTCCACTTTTATAGTGTCAAATTTAGTGGAGTATTTTAGGTTATGTGAAAAATTCTCCAGTTATTATCTGGTTTACCTCATTTGAACCCCACAGTTTAAAACAAGATGATCATAAGATGTGTCTATTGACTTGTAAATATTAGATTGTGGTGCATCAAAAACTATATTTTTACATAAAACGAGTACAAACTAGAGAACGTTCTACGGATCTAGAAAATTCTTGTTGAATTTGACACCATAAAGATGAATATGTAAGAAAATTCATAGTTAATGAATAGTTGTAGTTATCCAAACATGAGGATATTCTTCATAATTTAACATTACATCGAGTTGGCCGTAATTTAACTTTTTTTTTTCTTCCTATAGCTAGAGTTGAAAAAATTGCCACGGATAATAAATGAAAGTTTGAATTTGAACCAATATTATTCAAGATAAGCAGCCCCCTCCAAGGTGAAGAGGGGCGAGGCCCCCCTACGTGAAATCATTGTTAGGAAGTGGACTATTGGAGGTAAGAGACGGGGAAGGTAAGCTGGTGGGAAGTCTGGCCATGTTAGGTATAATGAAAGGTAAAGAAGAATTTGAGGTTGTAGGTGGATGGATTGGCTGTGAGGAGTTGGGCTGGGAAAATGGAAAATTACATTCATCGAAGATAACATCTCGAGAAATGTAGATCCGAGAAGATGGAATATGAAGACAGATATGCCCGCGGTGGGATGAGCTATATCCCAAGAAGATACATGGCAATGAGCGAAAATGCATTTTGTGATTGTTATAAGGCCGAAGATGTGGCCAACATCGACAACCAAGGGTTTTGAGAAAAAGTTAGTCCGGTGTTCGATCAAAAACAATTTCATATGGAGATTTGTTATTCAGGACTGGAGATGGAAGACGATTAATAAGGTAAACTGCGGTGTTAAAGGCATCGGACCAAAAAGTATATGGAAGGGATGAGTGAGACAGTAGAGCCAGCCCTGTTTCGACAATATGGCTGTGTTTTCGTTCAACGGTGCCATTCTGAGAATGGGCATGAGGACACGAAATGCGATGGTCTATACCACAAGAGCTCAATATGTGATTAAGAGAACGAAATTCACCGCCCCAATCCGATTGTATTGCACGAATTTTGGTATTAAACATATTTTCAACCTTACACTTGAATGATGGAAAAACCTTAGTCACATCATACTTACACCGAAGAGGAAAAATCCAAGTAAAGCGGCTATAATCATCTACGAATGATAAATAATATCTAAAACCATCACGAGAAAGTAAAGGGCCAGGACCCCAGACATCCGTAAATAAAAGTTGAAGAGGAGCAGTGGATGTGTGGAGAGAGGTAATGTAAGGTAGTTGATGAGACTTGGCTTGGCAACAAGCAGAGCATAACCCCAAGTTCTTCGAACGATTTATTGGAAGAGAAGCGTGATTGATAATCCTATGGACAGTAGACATAGAGGGATGACCCAAACGATCATGCCAAAGTGAAGGTGTGGCACGCTCGCATATATTGGCTTGAGGAGAAGGAGATAGAGATGGAAAGACGTACATCCCATCCCTAGTAAGACCACGGAGAAGTAGACTCTGGGTTCGAGAACCCTTCACACAAAAATAGGAACCATGAAACTCGAAGAAAACACTATTATCAACACAAAATTTAAGCACAGAAACAAGATTTTTTGTTATAGAAGGCACATGGTATAATTGAGAAAGAATAAAAGTGCCATTAGGTGTCGGGAAATGTGTACTGCCAACATGGTGAATGGGAAGGGTTTTACCATCACCAATTTTAACTTGCTCCACGCCCTTGTACTCCACGGTATTGATAGATAAATTGGAGAACTCATTAGTAAAATGGTGAGTAGTCGCAGTATCAGGGTACCATTGAGAATCAGATCGAGGTACCATAGGATGAGGGGCAGAGGTATGAGGGGCAGAGGTATAGTGAGCTGTAAGAGACGGAGGAGATAGTGGAAGTTATAGTCAAAACGATGGTGACATGTGGCTGCAGAATGGCCAAATTTGTTGCAAACTTGACATGTAGGCTTAGGAGGGGCAGGAAATGATGAGGATGAATGAGGAAATGATGAGGGTGAACGAGTAGGATTGGTAAAACGACCTCCCCTTCCCCTGAAACGGCCACGACCTCGCGAAATACCACGACCCCGATTCAGAGTAAATACAGATTGTCTACTCGAGAAATTGGCTGATAGATCTCCGGAAGGTGTAATGTCTTTTAGTTGATGATTTATGCGAGATTCGTGAGTCAGGAGATGACTGTAAACTTGGGCAGGAGAAAGAGGGACAGCTTGAGTGGTGATGGAAGTCACCACCGAGTCAAAATCTAAACCGAGCCCGGCGAGCAGAAATACAATGAATTCGGAGGAGGGAACCAGCTTTCCGACCATGGCTAATGTATCCACAAGAAGTTTGGCACGACGATAATAGATAGCAACAGATTTGGCCCTGTTTTTTAGGGTAGTGAGCTGGAAAAATAGTTGCATCACACGGGCTTGAGAATTAGCAGAAAACATATCCTCAAGGATATGCCATACCTCGCCTGAGGTGGTAGCTTCAAGAACATGAGCCGTCACAAACTCGGAGAGAGATGAGATTAGTAAACTCATAACAGATTGGTCATTTTGGTGCCAAACTGAGTACGCCGGATTTGGTTGTGACATTTCGTCAAACACTTCAGGGGCTGAAAATGACCCATCAACAAAACCATATAAATTATGGCCTCGAAGAAAGGGAAGCAGTTGTGCTTTCCATAACATATAGTTATCATCGGAAAGCTTCAAAGAAAGGATCTGGGATGGGGAAATAGATGGCATCATAGGGGTTGTATAGGCAGAGGATGGGGTGAGTGGGTGTGTGGTGGGAGAATTGGGGACAGAAGTGGGTTCTGCCATGGAAGAGGAAAAAAAAATAGAAATTAGAGAAGATCTCAGGATAAGGCGCAGGTCTTAGTAGCTCTGATACCATGTTAAAGATGAGAGAAAGTAATATGGTGAAAGAAACACAGGGAAAGAGATATGAAACCATTTCTCATATTTTATTTTTCATATTGAAATGTTGTACAGAGAGTCATCTATATAGACTTTGCTAGCTGATATTTTCTGTTAAGGAAATCTCCTATATGCTCAGAAAATGACACGTAATGTACTTTAGTTTTGTGGTCCTTCCAATTTGATCTTATCTATTTTATTGTTAGAGGAAGAATTATCCTCTATAGCATGTGTATATTTAATAATGGGCGACGGTGGTGGTGGGTCACAACTCCCCCACATAAAGTTAGCCGCCCTTGCAGATAAACACGGACCCATTTTCACCATCCGTCTAGGGCTCCGCCGCACAGTGGTGGTGAGCAGCCCGGAGTTGGCCAAAAAGCTGTTCACCGCCTGCGACGCCGCCGTGTCTGGCCGTCCGCGATAAAGGGCCGCCAAACACCTGGGCTACAACTTCGCCATGTTCGCCTTCTGCCCCTACGGTGCCTACTGGCGCGTGATCCGCAAAATTGTCGCCGCCGAGCTTCTCTCAAACCGTAGAGTAGATCTTCTCAGACACGCGCGCGTGTCGGAAATTCAAAGCTCCATTAATGAACTTTACAAGCTATGGGAGGAGAAGGAGGAATCATCGGTGGAGATGAAGCAGTGGTTTAGCAATTTGAATTTGAATGTGGTACTCAGGATGGTGGCCGGGAAGAGATATTACGACGGTGGAGGAGGAGGAGTGGAGACGAGGCGGTGCATGGCGGTGATGAGGGACTTCTTTGACTTGGCGGGGATGTTTGTGGCGGCTGATGCTTTGCCTTATCTTGGGTGGATGGATTTAGGTGGGCATGAGAAGAGAATGAATGAGACTGCTAAAGAATTGGACGGAATCGTTGGAGGCTGGTTGGCGGCATGAGCACCGGAATAAAAAGGAATATTACGGCGAGGATGATGATGATGATTGGGATTTCATGGATGTGATGTTGTCAGTGTACAAACTGTTGGGTTTCGGGCACGCATACGCAGCGGAAAACAAAAATTTTACGTGATTTAAACGACTTTAAAGCACACAAGTACATGCCCGACAAATTAAATCAATTAATTGCGTACCTTTGCGCTTCCAGCGAAATTAAAAAACAACATACATGCTAATAAATTTAACCGAATTTAAATCAATTAACATGCTCGCAATTTAAACCAAATAACATGCTCGCAACGATTTAATCGATTACACATAATCACATAAAATCATACAAACACAAGCATGAAATCATAGTTTAAATTAAACCCTAAAACGAAACTAGGGTTTCGAGTATTTACCTCTTGACGCGTGAGGTAGGAGCGAACGATTCGTCGTGATTACTACGGAAACCAATCCGTAGAATCGGGGCAGCAATGGAGCAGCAGCAGCGGCGGTGTGGCAGCTCACGGCGGCGCGTGTACAGCACGCGCGGTTTGTGCGAGGCGGCGCGTGGGGCAGCGTGCGGCTTCGGCTCGTGCGTTGCTCCTCGATTCTTCGATCTACGGTCTTCCTCCTCTCGGATTTCACCTCGTATACTTCGATCTACTAAATCGTGGCACTAGACACGAAGTAGTTAGAATAAAACGGAAAGAAAATAAAGGAGAAAGAATACCGAACAAAAGCCGGCCGAGGAACGGCCGTTTCCGGCGACGGAGCGGCGGTGGTGGCGCGGTGGTGGCCGCGCGGAAGAGAGGGCGAGAGAGAGAGGGTGGCCGATTAGGGTTAGGGTTTTTTGTGTGTGTGTGCTAGGGTTATAAATCATGTATTTATAGTCCCTAGCATGAAACCCTAGCGGGCTTAAGTTGGACTGGGCCCAACAGCTTAAGCTCGTTAGTTTCTTTAATCGCTAGTATCTCTCAATTCAATGATCGAAAAATTGTAACGATTACAATTTCCGAGTCATTATAATTTTCTCGTCATTACGAGTGCCATCTCTTATTTTCCAACTTTCCAAAAGTGGAAACCCTAGTTCAGTGGACTTTCTAAATTTGGAAACTTCCCGATTTAGAAAGTTCACTAACATGTTCGCTTATTCTTTTCCTTTTCTTATTCTCATTCATAATTCCAAATTACGAATGTTGGACTCAATCATATTGACTTCCAATTATGCAAAGATAAACTATTTTATCTCTGACCGTTTATTCAAAGATCTCATGTGCACGAGCAGTGTGACCCTCGATGGTTCAGGTGTAAGCTAGCCGTGGGCCCACAACTCTTTGTGGTCAAAACTCGTCCCCTTCGAGTTACAATTAAGATGAAGCTCGTTTCACCTTAATCACCCAACGAATCAAGATTGGCGTCTAGCAACTACGCGTCATGATTCCCTAGATACAAATGAAGTGCCTGCAAGAACCTTCAGATATAGTTAACGTACAGTACGGTCCCTTCGATTCATATGTCCCGATCGAACTAGAGGCATTGGTTCATCGAGACCTCTTTATATGTTCAATAACGGTGCGATCGTTCTAAGTGTTGTAATCCTTACGTGCATGACTTAAAGAATCGAATTCTCTAATCATCACTTAGTCAGCTCTGGCCAGAGACTTAGAATGATTACAAACTTTCAGAACACACAGGACATCCAAGACTATTCTAGCGATCGAATCCCCGACTACAATGCACAGACCTCCCACTAGATTTCGGACTGCACGAACACTGGCCCTTGGGATGGTCCTCGGTGGAACTCAGGGACAGGTCACGATACAGCTGGTCCTCTAGTGAAGTCACGGTGATGTCTAGGTCATAAGGACTAATGGTGTACAACTATACCATAGATATCTCTACTCGATTATTGGGAACCACTTAGAGATTTCTAGGGTGAGGGAGTTCAGTGAACTCGTCAACTTACGAGCACCCACTTGTGCATGCCGATATCACAATACCGTTTACTGATGAGATGCAGTACACATACACTAAGTGCTAGTCTTAATGGGAAAGGCCGATATCCTCATTAGTGGCGTAACCCTTCGACTAGGAACACGTTTAACAGTTATAATACTTAAGTAAATATCTCACGATCCTAACGATCAATTACTAGTACTTGTAATAACTGTAAGGACTATATCTATGCTTGTGACAAAGGGACAAAGATATAGAATGCCAATGTGTTTTATCATTAATACGAATAAAGGTTCGTTTATTACAATAATAAATACGAAAGACCACAGCCACAAGTTGGCTTGTTGGTCACCTACTCTAACAATCTCCCACTTGACCTAAAGCCAACTACCCATAAACCGCAATCCCATCGACTCTCGATGTTTCTCATGGACCGATCTTGGTAAAGGCTTCGTGAAGGGGTCTGCAACGTTCTCTTCCGAGGTGACTCGTTCTACCTTAACTTCACCTCTATCAATGATCTCTCGGATCACGTGATACTTCCTCAGAATATGCTTCGACTTCTGATGAGATCGCGGCTCCTTAGCTTGCGCCACGGCTCCGGTGTTATCACAGTACAACGGTACTGGATCACTAGCATCAGGAATGACACCCAACTCTTGGATGAATTTCCTTATCCAAGTCCCTTCTTTTGCAGCTTCGGACGCTGCAATGTATTCCGCTTCGGTAGTGGAATCGGCCGTTGTGCTTTGCTTGGAACTTTTCCAACACACGGCACCACCATTAAGCGTGAATATAAATCCAGAATTCGACTTTGAGTCGTCCACGTCCGATTGAAAACTAGAGTCAGTGAAACCCTCTAATTTCAACTCGGCACCCCCATAGACCAAAAATATATCCTTAGTTCTTCGCAAGTACTTGAGGATATCTTTCACGGCTTTCCAGTGAGCCGGGCCGGGGTTAGACTGATATCTGCTTGTGACACTCACAGCATACGCAATATCGGGTCTAGTACATAGCATGCCATACATTATGCTTCCTATGGCAGAAGCATAGGGCGTCCTTTTCATCTCCTCGATTTCACTAGGTGTTTGGGGACACATAGATTTCGAGAGACGAACCCCATGGGACATTGGCAAGAATCCCTTCTTGGATTCTTCCATGCTAAACCGTTTCATAACGGTGTCTATGTACAGGCTTTGGGACAAGCCAAGCATCTTTCTTGCTCTATCTCTATAGATGCGTATTCCCAATACGTAAGATGCTTCTCCCAAATCCTTCATTGAGAAACGTGTGGACAACCATGCTTTCGTTTGCTGTAACATTCCTACGTCATTCCCAATGAGTAGAATGTCATCAACGTAAAGCACTAGAAATATTACTGCCCTCCCACTAACCTTCTTGTATACACAAGGTTCCTCCGGATTCTTCTCAAAATCAAACTCTTTGATAGTTGAGTCGAATCTAATGTTCCAACTACGGGATGCTTGTTTCAATCCATAAATGGATCGCTGGAGCTTGCAAACCTTTTGCTCACTTCCAGAAGATATGAAGCCTTCCGGCTGCGCCATGTAAATTTCTTCCTCAATATCTCCATTAAGGAAGGCGGTCTTCACATCCATTTGCCATATCTCGTAGTCGTACCACGCAGCTATGGCCAGCAAAATCCTAATGGACTTCAGCATCGCGACCGGCGAAAAGGTTTCCTCATAGTCAACACCTTGCCTTTGAGTGTATCCTTTTGCTACCAATCTAGCTTTATAGGTCGACACCTTTCCATCCACTCCAATTTTCTTCTTATAGATCCACTTGCAGCCTATAGGAACAATTCCTTTAGGTGGATCTACCAAGGTCCATACCTTGTTGGAGTACATGGAGTCCATTTCGGATTTCATGGCAGTTAGCCAATGTCCCATGTCCGCATCCGATACGGCCTCATTGTATGTTCTTGGATCTCGTCCAAGATCAACATGATCTTCATCATTTTCGAGGAGGAATAACCTGTCCGGTATTTTCCGAACTCTTTCGGATCTACGTACCGTAGGTTCAGGAGGTATATTAGTGGTTTGTTGTATTGGTTCGATTACTTGTTCTTGCGTTTGAACTTCACTTTGTGGTTCTTGAACTACTTCAAGTTCTATCATGCTGCCCTTTCTATCGGATAGAAATTCCCTTTCCAAAAAGGTGGCATTTCTTGAAACAAACGTCTTTGCTTCTTTGACATAGTAGAACTCGTATCCCATCGAGTCTTCAGGATACCCCACAAAATAGCACAAGTCGGATTTACTATCCAACTTATCTCCCACTAATCGCTTCACATAAGCGGGACAACCCCATATCCTAATATGTTTGTAATTGGGTTTCCGGGAATGCCAAAGTTCATAAGGTGTGGATTTAACTGCTTTGGTGTTAACTCTATTCAGCAAATACGCGGCAGTACGGAGTGCATGACCCCACAAGTATGCCGGTAAGTTTGTGAACCCCATCATTGATCGAACCATATCTAATAAAGTTCGATTCCGACGTTCGGACACTCCATTAAGTTGAGGAGTTCCCGGTGGAGTCCATTGGGACTGTATCCCATTTTCTTTTAGATAGTCAATGAACTCGATGCTCAAGTACTCTCCACCACGATCGGATCGCAGCTTCTTAATACTTCGTCCGAGTTGCTTTTCTACTTCATGTCTAAAATCTTTGAACCTTTCAAATGTTTCAGACTTGTACTTCATCAAGTACACATACCCATACCTAGAATAATCGTCGGTAAAGGTAGCGAAGTAGTTATATCCACCCTTCGCACTAACACTTAGTGGACCACATACGTCTGTATGGATCAAATCCAAAAGACCTTCGGCTCGTTCCATTACCCCTTTGTAGGGTGACTTGGTCATTTTCCCTTTAAGGCAAGATTCACAAGTTTGTAGTGATTTCACGTCCTCCAAAGAGAACAATCCTTCACTAACAAAATCGTTCATCCTTCTTAAAGAGACATGACCTAATCTAGCGTGCCAAAGTTGTGCGGGGTTTTGATCTATCTCCTTACGTTTTGCTGATATAACGTTAATAGGTATTTCACTTGGATTTAGTTCATATAAGTTGTTTAATAGTCGTCCTTTGCAAATTAAGTTCTCATTCTTTTGTATAATGCAAATCGAATTTCCAAAAACAAAAGTAAAACCTTCAATATCTAATACAGGAATAGAAATAAGGTTTCTAATGAGCGACGGAACAAATAAACAATCGTTCAAAACAATAGGAAAACTAGAATCCAAAACATTTAAGTAAATAGTGCCAATGGCTTCAGCAGCAACTCTTGCTCCATTCCCCATCCTTAGGTAGGTCTCACCCGCTCTAAGTCTTCGACTTCTTGTCATTAGCTGCAAATCATTGCACAAATGTGAGCCACAGCCCGTATCCAATACCCAAGAAGAAGAGTTGACAGACAAATTTACGTCAATGAAATACGTACCCTTTTCAGAACCTTTCTGCTTTAGGTAAGCTTTGCAGTTGCGGCGCCAATGTCCTTTCTTTCCACAGTGATGGCAAGCATCATCAACTTGTTTGCTAACCTTTGCTTTGGGGCCCCCACTGCCTTCACCCACTTCGAACTTGCTGTTTGGGAAGGAAACTCTTTCCTTTCTCTTCTTTTGGAAAGAACTCTTCTTTCCAGAAGGAGCAGCAATGAGAACAGACTTCTCTTTCTTAATGGTGGACTCGAAGCTGACCAACATGTTCATTAACTCATCCAAGGGAGGATCTAGTTTGTTCATGTTGAAGTTCACTATGAACGATTCATAGGAACTAGGAAGAGACAACAGGATCAAATCCAACGAGAGCTCGGCCGGGAGGGTGACATCGAGATTCACTAGCTTTTCAAGGAGAGTGATCATTTTGAGACAGTGCTCGTGGACCGAAACCCCTTCGCGCAATCTCGCTGTGATCAACTCCTTTGTAGCAGCGTATCTCGATGCCCTAATATTCTCACTATACATGCTATCGAGATGAGCCTTTATATCGAAAGCATGCAAGTGAGACTCATATTTCCTCGCAAGCGCGGGCTCCATGGCGGCTATCATATAGCACCTAGCATGGGTGTCATCTTTCTTCCAAACTTCATAAGTTTCCTTTTCAGCATCAGTCGCTGTAGCAGGTATAGTGGCGGGAAGTCTCTCGTTCAAAACATAGAGACGCCCCTCAACAGTTAGCACAAGCTTAAGACTACGCAACCAATCTAGGTAATTAGGGCCATTGAGTTTATTGTCGAGGATTGACATTATGGGATTCTTAGACATAATTATCTGAGACATATAGAGAAGAGGATTATTAGAGATTCGCGTTAAATGATTGTTACAATTAAATGTTTGGACTTATGTTATTTAATTGTTCTCCCACTAATTTTATCGAGTTCCACTTCCCTCTAGTAGACAAACGAGAAAACTGATTTTTCTTAATGGGCTTTAGGTCCAATAGACAAATATAACCCGTAGTTAATCTAGCCCGATTATATTTGCCCAAAGGTAGATCACAATCAATCATATCCACAATATGACCCTAAATTAATTTTCCTCACACTTGATAATGACCTAAGTTAATCTCGCGAATATCAAAATCGTCGTGTGTCAAGTCTAACCTACCAATCAAAGATGCTCATAGAACTCGATTATGCCAAACTAATGCAGTCCCTAGTTAATCTAGCCGACCACGTTAATTCAACATAACCCTTTTCTATGGCTACCTTCATCATTATGTCAATTGAATTACAGCTTACTCTACCATAGCACTCCCCGCTAACACGGCTTACTGCACTATAGTAAAGGGCTACACATAATCCAACCGTTGGCAGAAGGAAAGAAATAACTCAACAGATTGGGTTTTTCTTTATAGCTTGAAATGATTCTTAATTAAAAGAATGAGGGGTTTTGATTAAGTGTTTTATCTCATCAGAAGGTTTTGGATTGGTCTATGTGATTCCTACATCTATGTTCTCTAAAGGTATATGGAAAACGCATATTGTCCTAAGAGGAACATACGACCTAATTTCATAATTAATTACATTAATTAATTATCGAGTTTTCAAAATAATTATAGAACCTCAACTAGCATAAGTCATTCAAATAATGTTGAGGTACTACTAATTAAGTTGAACTTATAATCAATATTATATATGTGTTCTATTAATTGAAATCAATTTAACAATTTAAATTAATTAATTAATCTAACACTTATTTACTAAAATAGATGATTGTCGATCCAATTATCTAATTTGGGATTAATTGAAAATAATTTTCCAAAAATTAAAATCAATTTGTTTTAAGTTTAATTTTAGAAATCTGAAATAAAAATTTTTTTATTTTTTTTTTATTTTTTCAGTGGTCCGGTTCGGCCCAACCGGTCTGACCGGTTCGGACCGAATCGGGCCGGTTCTGTCCGGTCCAGCTGACCCAAATCAGTGGGCCGGGTCAGTCGGACCGAGAACCGGTCTGACCGACCCGAATCCACTTGGATTCGGTCAACTAAACCGCACACAACCATCGAACCGGCCGGTTCGGCCGGTTCGATCCGAACATTTAAAAACCGACATTTTAAAAACAATTTCAGATCCGATTTTCAAATTTTAAACAATTTTAAAGCTGGAAAAATTCTAAACAATATTTCAAAAATATTTTAAACTTACGAAAACTCCCAATTACATAATACGACAATCGCTACTTTAATAAATCGAACATGCATATTAAAATGAAACGCAATTAATTGCGCAACGAGCTCTGATACCACTGTTGGGTTTCGGGCACGCATACGCAGCGGAAAACAAAAATTTTACGTGATTTAAACGACTTTAAAGCACACAAGTACATGCCCGACAAATTAAATCAATTAATTGCGTACCTTTGCGCTTCCAGCGAAATTAAAAAACAACATACATGCTAATAAATTTAACCGAATTTAAATCAATTAACATGCTCGCAATTTAAACCAAATAACATGCTCGCAACGATTTAATCGATTACACATAATCACATAAAATCATACAAACACAAGCATGAAATCATAGTTTAAATTAAACCCTAAAACGAAACTAGGGTTTCGAGTATTTACCTCTTGACGCGTGAGGTAGGAGCGAACGATTCGTCGTGATTACTACGGAAACCAATCCGTAGAATCGGGGCAGCAATGGAGCAGCAGCAGCGGCGGTGTGGCAGCTCACGGCGGCGCGTGTACAGCACGCGCGGTTTGTGCGAGGCGGCGCGTGGGGCAGCGTGCGGCTTCGGCTCGTGCGTTGCTCCTCGATTCTTCGATCTACGGTCTTCCTCCTCTCGGATTTCACCTCGTATACTTCGATCTACTAAATCGTGGCACTAGACACGAAGTAGTTAGAATAAAACGGAAAGAAAATAAAGGAGAAAGAATACCGAACAAAAGCCGGCCGAGGAACGGCCGTTTCCGGCGACGGAGCGGCGGTGGTGGCGCGGTGGTGGCCGCGCGGAAGAGAGGGCGAGAGAGAGAGGGTGGCCGATTAGGGTTAGGGTTTTTT
The DNA here is from genome assembly GCF_056151865.1 of Erythranthe guttata. Taxonomy (NCBI): domain Eukaryota; kingdom Viridiplantae; phylum Streptophyta; class Magnoliopsida; order Lamiales; family Phrymaceae; genus Erythranthe; species Erythranthe guttata. The sequence continues at coordinate 6,960,576 of NC_142540.1, forward strand.
GTGTGTGTGTGCTAGGGTTATAAATCATGTATTTATAGTCCCTAGCATGAAACCCTAGCGGGCTTAAGTTGGACTGGGCCCAACAGCTTAAGCTCGTTAGTTTCTTTAATCGCTAGTATCTCTCAATTCAATGATCGAAAAATTGTAACGATTACAATTTCCGAGTCATTATAATTTTCTCGTCATTACGAGTGCCATCTCTTATTTTCCAACTTTCCAAAAGTGGAAACCCTAGTTCAGTGGACTTTCTAAATTTGGAAACTTCCCGATTTAGAAAGTTCACTAACATGTTCGCTTATTCTTTTCCTTTTCTTATTCTCATTCATAATTCCAAATTACGAATGTTGGACTCAATCATATTGACTTCCAATTATGCAAAGATAAACTATTTTATCTCTGACCGTTTATTCAAAGATCTCATGTGCACGAGCAGTGTGACCCTCGATGGTTCAGGTGTAAGCTAGCCGTGGGCCCACAACTCTTTGTGGTCAAAACTCGTCCCCTTCGAGTTACAATTAAGATGAAGCTCGTTTCACCTTAATCACCCAACGAATCAAGATTGGCGTCTAGCAACTACGCGTCATGATTCCCTAGATACAAATGAAGTGCCTGCAAGAACCTTCAGATATAGTTAACGTACAGTACGGTCCCTTCGATTCATATGTCCCGATCGAACTAGAGGCATTGGTTCATCGAGACCTCTTTATATGTTCAATAACGGTGCGATCGTTCTAAGTGTTGTAATCCTTACGTGCATGACTTAAAGAATCGAATTCTCTAATCATCACTTAGTCAGCTCTGGCCAGAGACTTAGAATGATTACAAACTTTCAGAACACACAGGACATCCAAGACTATTCTAGCGATCGAATCCCCGACTACAATGCACAGACCTCCCACTAGATTTCGGACTGCACGAACACTGGCCCTTGGGATGGTCCTCGGTGGAACTCAGGGACAGGTCACGATACAGCTGGTCCTCTAGTGAAGTCACGGTGATGTCTAGGTCATAAGGACTAATGGTGTACAACTATACCATAGATATCTCTACTCGATTATTGAGAACCACTTAGAGATTTCTAGGGTGAGGGAGTTCAGTGAACTCGTCAACTTACGAGCACCCACTTGTGCATGCCGATATCACAATACCGTTTACTGATGAGATGCAGTACACATACACTAAGTGCTAGTCTTAATGGGAAAGGCCGATATCCTCATTAGTGGCGTAACCCTTCGACTAGGAACACGTTTAACAGTTATAATACTTAAGTAAATATCTCACGATCCTAACGATCAATTACTAGTACTTGTAATAACTGTAAGGACTATATCTATGCTTGTGACAAAGGGACAAAGATATAGAATGCCAATGTGTTTTATCATTAATACGAATAAAGGTTCGTTTATTACAATAATAAATACGAAAGACCACAGCCACAAGTTGGCTTGTTGGTCACCTACTCTAACACAAACTGCTAATCTTCAATGTCAGTATGATGATGATCGGAGGTTTCTTGACACTTATACACAGGCCCAAATCTTGGCCAACCCGGGTGTGAAGCAGGTGCATGCACACAGTTGGAATCCTCCTCCTGAGGGAGTGCTCAAGCTCAACTTCGACGCGGCTTTGCCGAACGAGAAGGACTTCTATTCGGTGGCGATAGTTGCACGGGATTCGCGTGGGGTATGCATTTGGTGGGCGGTCCGCAAGTTCAAAGGTAGGCCGACCGTGGAGGATTGCGAGGCTCACGCGGCTTTGACAGCTATCAACCAAACACGACATCACGGATGGCACTCGATCATTTTATAAGGTGACTGCTTACAAGTTATCAAGGTTCTTAAAGCGAGAGAGTCTTCTCTCTCGTCGTTTGGAGTTTTCGTTGAAGCCATTTTACGCATTGCTAGTTCTTTATTATTATGCGATTTTTCTTTTGTTAAACGCAGCGGCAATATGTTGGCCCATGCGCTAGCTACCGGATTTAGTGACTATTGTAATGAGGGTTCTTCTTTACCCATTGAACTGACGCATTTAGTTTAATACATCGTCATTTTATCCTAAAAAAAATAATAGATGAGGGGTTATGACTACTAATACAAAGGGGTTGGATCCATTATAATATTTGTAAAAATATTGAGTAATTTTCACTAATAATCTCTTTAATTAAGAAGATGGTAAATAAATCCATGACAAACTTATTTAATTAAAAAAGGATATTCATTTTTTTTGGAAGTTAATTCACCCATCTAACACTTATTTTTATTAAGAAAACTCTACTATATTATACCAAAATTACTCATAATGCTTTTAAACTCTAATTTAACCTGAATTTAATGATTTAAATCCCTAATTTAATCTCAATTTTACAAATTCACCAATTTGACACATAATCCAATTTTGACCTTGATTTTGACCGTCGCCGATGTTGATAGTCAGTCAGAAGATATCGTTGACCGCCGATTATTTTGTTGTCCAACGTTGAGTTTTATTAGAAATAATATCCTAATTTTTTTTCCAGACAAAGTTTTTTCTTTTTTATGTCATTGACTACCCCATCACACAAGAATAATTACTAAGAGGGTGTTTGTCTAAACTTATAAAATGTTAAAAGAAGTTTATGAGATGTTTAAGAGCTTATAAGCTCTTCCAACGTGTTTGGTAATTTGTAAGAAATATCTGAACTCTTTTAAAATAAGCTACTGGATAGCAATTGCGAAATGAGAGAAGAAATAACAAATAAAGGGAGAAAAAGAAAAGGAAGAAGAGGAGGACATATCTTGGGAGACGTGTGTGAGCCGTGAAGAGGAAGAAGCAGACGGAAGAAGAAAGAAAGAAGCAAGAAGAGAGAGAGAGAGAAGAGTAATAAGAAAAAAAAAAGTATAATTTTTTTTTTATTAAAAAAGCCAAAAAGTGAAGTAAGTTGGAAGAAAATATAATAAACATATAAAGATATTATATTTAAGATATTTAATTAATAAAATAATTAGATAATTTATTTTTTGGACTCCGATTGGACCGGTAACTTGGCCGGATCGATGTTCGGTCTAGTTTTCAAAACATTGGCAACGAGCAAACAAGGTTAACAAAATCAGGGATAGTACAAGAGAGTGGAGAGATAGTGGAGGATATCGAGCATGTGGTATCTAGTTACTTTATAAAGCTTAATTCGAAAAATCGTAGGAATTATATGACTCTTAAATTAGATATATGTAAAGCCTACGATTGAATTGAATGGATTTTCCTTCAAAAAATTCTTTGTCGGCCTGGTATTCCTTCTACTTTTGTTGATCTTATTATGGTTTGCATTACCTCGGTCTCATATGCTTTCCTTTTTAATGGTACACAGTTTGGTTTGGTTCAGCCTTCGAGAGGCCTCCGCCAAGACGACCCACTATCTCCTATCTTTTTATTTGTTGTACAAAAGCTTGTATCGCGAGGGTGTGCATTTTGGCGCCATTAGCACCACCAATTTCCAATTTTTGCTTTGCCGACGACACACTGTTATTCTAATCTTTGCTTGGCCGACGACACACTGTTGTGCTGTGAGGCCTTGGACTCGGGCGTTATCGTGCTCAAGGATATGCTAGACAAGTACGCAAGAATCAACCTCGACAAGTTGACCATGGTGTTTAGTCCGAAAACTCCACCAACTCAGCAGGAATCCACTCATCAAATTCTCAGATTCAAGATTGTGGACCTACATAACAAGTACCTGGGTATGCGAGCCTCATTGGGCCGGACTGAAAATGAGATTTTCGCCTATATTAGGGACAGTATTTGGGCCAAGATGAATGTGTAGGGATCGGAGCAAAACAACCATCTCGGGCTGGCAAATAAATGTTGATTAAATCCGTTCTTCATTCCATTCCCACGTGTATCATGAGTTGCTTCTTGTTGTCAAGTGGTTTTCTCCAAGAGATTGAATCGACAATGAAGCAATATTGGTGGGGCAATCTATTCTATTATGATAGACAGGGACAAAAATCATGATCTTGTTAAGATTTTTTCTTTTTTCTTTTTTTTCCTGATAGATAGAGTTGAAAAATTGCCACTCTGATAATTAATGAAGTTTGAATTTGAACCAATATTCAAGATAAGCAGCCCCCTCCAAGGGGGGCGAGGGCCCCATACGTGAAATCAAACAGAACATCCATCAATAATTAATCATCTCCAATGTATATCAGTATTATAAATATATGTTACTACTTACTAGATATGGAATCACAGCCTGCCAATTATTACAAACAATACTAATTAATTAATTAGTCATGGAATTTATAATCAGCTCTACCACCATCTACGTCATCGCTATATCCTTCATTTTCCTTTTCTACTATTACCGTCTCCGGCTAACCTCTACGAGCAAAGCGCCGCCGGTAGCTGGCGGCGCACGGCCCTTCACTGGCCATCTCCACCTCATGGGAGACGGTGGTGATGGGTCACAGCTCCCCCACATAAAGTTAGCCGCCCTCGCCGATAAACACGGACCCATTTTCACCATCCGTCTAGGGCTCCGCCGTGCAGTGGTGGTGAGCAGCCCGGAGCTGGCCAAAAAGTTGTTCACCGCCTGCGACGCCGCCGTGTCTGGCCGTCCGCAATTAAGGGCCGCCAAACACCTGGGCTACAACTTCGCCATGTTCGCCTTCTGCCCCTACGGTGCCTACTGGCGCGTGATCCGCAAACTTGTCGCCGCCGAGCTTCTCTCGAACCGTAGAGTAGATCTTCTCGGACACGCGCGCTTGTCGGAAATTCAAAGCTCCATTAACGAACTTTACAAGCTCTGGGAGGAGAAGGAGGAATTATCGGTGGAGATGAAGCAGTGGTTTAGCAATTTGAATTTGAATGTGGTACTAAGGATGGTGGCCGGGAAGAGTTATGACTACGGTGGAGGAGGAGGAGCGGAGACGAGGCGGTGCATGGCGGTGATGAGGGACTTCTTCGACTTGGCGGGGATGTTTGTGCCCGCCGATGCTTTGCCTTATCTTGGGTGGATGGATTTAGGTGGGCATGAGAAGAGAATGAAGGAGACTGCTAAAGAATTCGACGGAATCGTTGGAGGCTGGTTGGCGGAGCATGAGCACCGGAAAAAAAAGGAATATTCCGGCGAGGATGATGATCGGGATTTCATGGATGTGATGCTGTCAGTTGTACAAACTGCTAATCTTCAATGTCAATATGATGCTGATACCATCATCAAAGCTACATGCACGGTATAATTAAAATTAATACATATGCTTATTTAATTACTGATTAGTGAACTCATTTAGTTTTAATAATTGTAATCCTTCCAAAAACAAAAAACACTATAGGCTCCATTAATAATATATATCTTAAGAGATTGAAGATTTTGTAGTCGAAATTTCATCAATTTATTTTTAAAATATGATCAAATTAGTAATATCATGAATGCATGAACTTATAGCATAGCAAAGTCCTTCTTTTTCCCCCCTTTTTTTTCTTAGAAATTAGATGCTACACCTGGTTATTTACACACATGGTTCTACGTATAATCACATACACCAATGTGTATGTGTGCTTAGTGGGTAGTTATTTAATCAAATATACGGTACAAATTCACCCGGTGTAAATAACCATGTGTAGCATTTAACTTCCCATTTTTTTTAACAAATTAAATGATGTTTATAAATTATAACATGTGATCAACGATTCTTTGTTAGATTTTAATTGGAGGCGGGAGTGACACGACTACAGTCATGTTGGTATGGGTACTCTGCCTCTTATTGAACAATCCTAGTGTCCTAAAAAAGGCTCAACAAGAGATAGACGAGCACGCTGGGAGAGAAAGACGAGTAAACGAATCTGATATTACCAATCTAATCTATCTGCAAGCCATAGTGAAAGAAACGATGAGACTACACCCAGCGGCCCCCTTAGGGGGCGCGCGAGAGTTCACAGAAGACACCACCGTCGGAGGCTACCTTGTTGCAAAAGGCACGTGGTTGATAGTCAACGCATGGAAGTTGCATAGAGATCCACACGTGTGGGGAGACGATGTATTGGAGTTTAGACCGGAGAGGTTTTTGAGTGGGCCCCACGCGAATGTAGACGTTAGAGGCCAAGATTTCGAGTTGATCCCGTTTGGTGCTGGTAGGAGAAGTTGCCCTGGGATAAGTTTCGGCTTGCATATGTTGCATTTAGTGTTGGCTAGTTTGTTGCAGGCGTTCGATCTCTCCACGGTGTCAAATGAAATTGTCGATATGACTGAAAGTGTTGGTTTGACAAATAGCAAAGCCACACCACTTGATGTTCTTGTTGTGCCAAGACTATCTCCCGGTCTTTACTAGGCCATGTATTATCGGTATAACTGGTATTTATCGTCTATGTCGAAAATTTAATTTGTATTTTTTAGAATAATAGTATGTCTTTGAATAACAAGGCTTGACTCGGTGAAAGAAAAGAAGTCTTCGAGTATTTTGATGTGTTTTAACATTTTTTGGTGGAACTTTAAACTATGACTAATGGAGTGACTCTTTGTTTTCACTAATATCGTCAATAAATTATATAGTTTATACACAACATTTGATTTTTATAATAATAGGAACTCATATAAAAGTTAGGAGTCTTTACAAATAAGTCCATCAATTGGTACTTATTCATAAAGAGATCCAGACAAAAACCTTCTTTACCAATAAGTCCACACATAGTCCAGATTTTTGTAAATGACTAAAATCACCCCTCATACTTTAATATGCCCTAATTTCATCTTTAATTTAATTTAACTTTAATTTGACCCCAATTTTCACAAAGTATTCAATTTTGACCCCACACTTTTTTTTTCAAAACTTTTTTTTGCCGCCGGTCTCCGGCTTTGACTTTTCAAATTTTTTTTTCCTTCTTCCGAATTTTTTCGCCGGATTCCGGCGTTGATTTTTTTGAATTTTCTTTTCTTTTCTTTCTTTATGTAACCTTTTTTTTTCCGTTTAAATAGTAATATTGCTGAGATTGACGGTAATATTAACTATATTACTGTTAAATAGAGTAAAATTAAATAAACTATAGTTTAACACAGTAATATTGCTATATTAATCTCTAGCACAGTAATATTAACACAACAAAACTCATTATTATTGTGTAATAAAGTAATATTACTATGTTGACCGTTCAACAAATATAAACATAATAAAAAGCCAAATGAATTAATATTACTGTGAGTGACAGTAATATTGCTATAACAACAGTAATATTATAATAATAGACAGTAATATTATTACGTTACTCTGTGAATAACTCAAACAAACAAAAAATTTCAAATAAAATAATAATATTGATGTGGTTGACAGCAATATTACTATAACAACGGTAATATTACCGTTAACCACAGTAATATTATTGTGTTTACAGTAATATTTACAATAATAGACTGTAATATTATTACGTTACTCCGTGAATAACTCAAACAAAACAAAAAACCCAAAAAAATAATAATATTGATATTGTTGACAGTAATATTATTGTGTTTACAGTTATTTTACTGTCAACGACAGTAATATAATTACGTTGACTTGTCAACAAATAAAAAAAATAAAGAAAAATAACAAAATATAAAAAATAATAATATTACGTTAATTTACTGTGAACGACAGAACAATTACATAAATGTATTGTCAACGGCAGTATAATTACGTTAATTAACTGTCATTGACAGTATAATTACCTTAATTTACTGTCAATGACACCACAATTACGGTCAACGTTTAGAGGCGGGCGTAAAAAAAAACAAAAAAAAATTTAAAAAAACACTAAAAGAAGTCAACGCCGAAAACCGGCGAAAAAATCCGGAAGTAAAGAAAAGAAAAAAGAAAAAAAGAAAAAAAAGTCAACGACGGTGACCGGCGTTGACCGCCGATCAACGCGGGAAACCGACGAAAAAATCCGAAAGAAAGAAAAAAAAATTGAAAAGTGAACGCCGGAATCCGACGGCAAATTTTTTTTCTTTTAAAAAAAAATTTGAATTTTTTTTTTTTGGGTCAAAATTGAATAATATGTGAAATTTGGAGTCAAATTAAAATTAAATTAAGTTAAGGATGAAATTAGAGCATGATATGAACTACGCCAACATGTGACGAAACCCAATAATAATATATGGTTTTGGAACCCCAAGACCCCCCAAAGAAACAAGTTTGTCGAACCTTGACCCAATGATTAGTAAATCACGAACCAAGATTTCAATGGATACGAAGACGCCACACCAAGAGTTCAAGATGGATTCAAGAATCTTGATGATAAGTCTGATTGTTTGAACGCCACAAGATAACTTGATAAGTTCAAAAGTTCTTTCAAGATAGAAAGAAGAATACTAATGCCTCACAAAAATGATTTCTGAATTGATTGCTGAAACATACAACTTAGCCCCTTTATATAGGGTTCAATATTCTCTAATCTATGGAAATAAACTAAGAACAAGGAATTATTATCTATCTAATCAAATCAGCCACAAATCAGCCAATCTAATTAACAATTATTGATTCTAAATTAAGGAAACATCTAAATCAGAATTTTGATATTCTAAAGCTGAAGTTGCACAAGTGAAGGACTCTCCAAATCCTTGAAAAACGTGATTGCTTCAGTTAGATCCTTCCATAAATGATATCTTTGTGATTGACTTCCCTCCAATCTGATTTGGGTCCATTTGAATTGCGAATGGGCTTGTACATGGATTTGAACTCATGTTGGGCCTCCAATTGTTTGCCATCTCAACTTCCATTTGAATCAGCCCATATAATGCTTCATTGAAACGCTTGGCTCTAAGCCTTGTGATTGGTCCGCTTGGCAAGCTTAGTGGCTCTTGGTGGACCTCATCTCTTATGGTTCCATTTGCATCAGTCTCCCCTTCTGAGAAGGATTTGTCCTCAAATCTGCATCACCTACATCAAATGGAGATAAGTCAGAAACATTAAAGCTAGTACTTACACCATACTCACCAGGTAGTTCAAGTTTGTAGGCATTGTCATTGATACGTTCCACCACTTGAAATGGTCCATCACCCCTTGGAAGAAGTTTAGATCTTCTTTGTTGAGGGAACCGATCCTTTCTCATATGTAGCCATACCCAATCTCCTGGTTCGAAGACAACTTTCTTGCGCCCCTTATTAGCTTGCTTGACATATTGCTCAGTTCGACGCTCTATATGTTGCCTTGCTTTCTCATGAAGTTGTTTAACGAAATCTGCTTTTTTTTCGCCATCTAAGTTAACACGCTCATCCAAGGTAAAGGGGTTAAATCCAAAGGAGTCAAAGGATTAAAACAATAAACAATCTCAAATGGTGAAAACTTAGTTGCAGAATGAACACAACGATTATAAGCAAATTCAACATGTGGTAAACAATCTTCCCAAGTTTTCAATTTTTTTTGTATAATTGCACGCAATAAAGTAGACAAAGTCCTATTGACTACTTCCGTTTGACCATCAGTTTGTGGGTGACATGTAGTAGAGAACAACAATTTAGTTCCTAACTTACCCACAAAGTCTTCCAAAAGTAACTTAAAAACCTTGCATCTCTATCAGAAACAATAGTCCTTGGCATGCCATGCAACCTAACAATCTCACAAAAAAATAAATTCGCTACATGCGATGCATCATCAGTTTTATGGCATACAATAAAGTGAGCCATTTTAGAGAACCTATCAACAACCACAAAAACTGAATCTCTCCCCCTCTTTGTCCTAGGTAAACCCAAAACAAAATCCATAGAGATATCAACCCAATGTGCATTTGGAATAGGTAGGGGAGTGTACAAACCATGTGGTTGAAGCCTAGATTTAGCTTGTTTGCAACTAATGCATCTTGCACAAATTTTCTCTACATCATGTTTCATGCGTGGCCAAAAGAAATGCTCATGCAACACACCTAAAGTCTTAGTCACCCCAAAGTGCCCCATCAAACCACCACTATGTGATTCCCGAACAAGTAATTCACGCGAAGATGAATGTGGCACACATAACTTGTTCTCCCGAAATAAAAAACCATCATGGAAATAGAACTTCCCGTATGCCCCATTAGTGCAATTTTTAAAATAATCACCAAAATCAGAATCAGTTGCATACAAGTCCTTAATATACTCAAATCCAAGCAACTTAGTACTAAGTGTTGAAAGCAAAACATACCTTCGTGACAATGCATCAGCAACTATGTTCTCCTTACCTTGCTTGTATTTGATAACATAAGGAAAAGTTTCGATGAATTCCACCCACTTGGCATGACGCTTGCTCAATTTGTATTGTCCCTTTAGATGCTTCAAGGATTCATGATCGCTATGAATCACAAACTCTTTTGCCCACAGGTAGTGCTGCCATGTCTCTAGAGTTCGAACCAATGCATACAATTCCTTGTCATATGTAGGATAGTTTAAAGCTGCCCCACTTAATTTTTCACTAAAGTATGCAATTGGTCTTCCTTCTTGCATTAGTACACCGCCAATACCTATACCTGATGCATCACACTCAATTTCAAACATTTAAGTGAAGTTAGGCAAAACAAGTAACGGTGCATTAGTCAATTTATCCTTGATTGTTGAAATGCCTTTCCTTGTTCCTCTCCCCACTTGAATGGAACGTTCTTCTTGATAACTTTTGTAAGAGGTGATGCTATGCTGCTGAAATCTCGAACAAAGCGCCTATAAAATCCAGCCAAGCCATGAAAGCTCCTTACTGGAGTCACCGATGTAGGCGTTGGCCAATCTCGAATCGCCATCACCTTTTCCTCATCAACCTCTATACCTTTAGCACTAACAACATAACCAAGAAACACAAGTTTGTCCGTACAGAAAGTACATTTCTTAAGATTAGCAAACAACCTTTCTTTCCTTAGAACCTTTAAAACAAGTGCTAGGTGTTCAACGTGATCATCAAGGTTTTTGCTGTAAATTAGAATATCATCAAAATACACAACTACAAATTTACCAAGGAATGCACGTAAAACATGGTTCATGAGCCTCATAAAAGTACTAGGTGCATTAGTAAGCCCAAAAGGCATAACCAACCATTCGTACAAGCCATATTTTGTTTTAAATGCAGATTTCCACTCATCACCTTCTTTCATTCTAATTTGATGATAACCACTCTTAAGATCAATTTTAGAGAACACGCAAGACCCATGCAATTCATCTAACATATCATCTAGTCTAGGAATAGGATGACGATACTTTACCGTGATATTGTTGATGGCTCGACAATCAACACACATCCTCCATGTCCCATCCTTCTTAGGTACAAGCAACACCGGAACTGCATACTCTCCCTAATATGTCCTTTTCTCCAGTAGCTCATCAACCTGCCGTTGAAGTTCCTTTGTCTCCTCGGGACTACTTCAATAGGTTGGTCGGTTTGGAATTGTTGCACCTGGTACGAAGTCAATTTGGTGCTCAATTCCTCGAGTTGGTGGTAAGCCTGGTGGTACCTCATCGGGAAAGACATCTTCAAATTCCTGCAAAAGTGAAACAACATTGCTCGGCAATGATCCGACAAGTTTGTTAGTACTCAAAAGGGCCTCCTTGTACATAAGTACTATAAGGGGCTGTTGCGATAATAAAGCTCTCTTGATCTCACTTTTTTTTGCAATGAAGTTGTATTTTTCCCCTCGTGCACTCTCAATTTTTTTTATCACTCTTTTGTTTTGACACTTCTCTCCTTTTCTCTTCTCTCTTTTTCTCTTCTCTCAATCTCACCATCTCTTTGTTTTTCTTTACACTTCTCACTCTTTTTTTGTATCTTGAGTTGATCTTCAAGAACTTGTTATGGACTTAACGGTACAAGTGTCATGGGTTGCTTTTTAATGATAAAAGAGTACCTATTGGTGTACCCATCATGTGTTGCCCGGCGGTCGTACTACCATGGTCTCCCCAATAGGACATGGCATGCTTGCATAGGCACCACATCACACAACACTTCATCCTCATACTTGCCAATGGAGAATGCCACTAACACTTGCTTTGTCACCTTGATTTCTCCACTATTGTTTAGCCACTGAAGTCGGTATGGTCGAGCATGCCTCAAGGTAGGCAACCCCAATTTCTCAACTAATTCAGTACTTGCAATATTAATGCAGCTCCCAGCATCAATAATAACGCTGCAAACCTTACCATTTACAAAACAACGAGTATGAAATAAATTTTCTCGTTGATTGTTCTCTTCTTCTTTACCTTGTGCACTAAGAGCTCGCCTTGCCACTAATAACTCGCCCTCTACAGCATATTGTCTTTCGTATGTATCTTCAAAAGATGGCAACTCATCTACCTCGTCTTCCTTTTCATCCTCCGATTCGATCTTCCCTTGGGCATTTATCACCATAACCTTTTTGTTAGGACACTCACTAGCTATGTGTCCCCTGCCATGGCACTTGAAACATTTCATATCTCGATTCTTAGAAGTGGAAGGTTCAGTGTTACCTTGTTTGAATGTTGTCGCTGGTTTGGCATCCTTAGAAGGTTCGAATTTAGGTTTAGTTGATGGCCATTTATCCCGTTTAGGTGCTGCCTTCCACGAATTTGAAGTGATTGCACCTGTTCCCTTCCTAGCCAAATTCCTCCGCTTCAGTTGTTGTTCGACTTTGATAGCTTGGTGCACCATATCCGTCAATTCCACATAGTGTTGCATCTCCACAACATCTGCTATTTCACGATTTAAGCCATGTAGGAATCTAGCCATGGTAGCTTCCCTACCTTCTTGTACACTTGCTCGGATCATAGCAACTTCCATCTCTTTGTGGTACTCATCGACGCTCCTCGATCCTTGAGTTAGGCGTTGTAACTTGTTGAACAACTCTCTGTGGTAGTAGTTTGGAATGAAATGTTTCCTCATGATGGCCTTCATCTCATACCATGTTTCAACAGGTTGCTCATAATTTCTCCTCCTTTCCTTCAACAATTGATCCCACCAAATAATAGCATAATCAGTGAATTCAATCGAAGCAAGCTTTACCTTTTTGTTTTCGGAGTAGTTATGACATTCGAAGACAATTTATATCTTCTTCTCCCATTCTAGATAAGCCTCCGGGTCGTTTCTGCCTTGAAATGGCGGAATCGTCACCTTGATGCTTCCCAAATCGTCATCTTGCCTAGGCCTTCTTCCATTGTTAGCACCTCTATACCCACGTTCAAACCTTCCTCCATTCATTGGACGTTCATCGAGTTCCTCTAATTCTTCTTCATCTTCAGCACCACCCCATTGTGCCCTTGGTTGCACTCGCCTAGGTGGGTGCTGCCTCTTTGTTGTCTCCTCCTCCAATTTGTCTATCCTTTCATGAATTTGCTCCAACTCCATTCTCATCACCCGCCTCATCTCGCTCACCAATGCTTGCATTTGGAACTTTGAAATGCCTGGTTGTTGCCCCTCTTCAGTGGAATTATCTCATTCGTTTTGTGACATGTTACGAGATCTGCAAGATATTATAAAAAACCTCACAAAAACTCCCTCACGTGTTTCCCTCAATATGATGTCACTCACACTCGTGTTTAACACTCAATCGGCTTTTACCCTCTTATATTCTCACCACTCTGCCTTTTTCCGCTCGTTGTATCTTCTTTCCACTCTTAATTGAACTCAAGAACAATCGGGAATCAAATAGCAATTCAAATTGAGAATCAATCAAACAAATCACAAGAATAAAAAATTAAAGTCCTATGAGATGCAAGTAATCTCTATAGAGATAAATGCTAAAGAATATGGAAATCTAGGAGAACAAGAATAAAGATACCATATTGAAGATTACGCAGATATTTTCTTTTCTTTTTTTTTTCTTTTTTTTTTTCTTTTTCTTTTCGTTTTTTTTTTCTTTTTTTTTTCTTTGAGCAAAAAATACGAAATTACAAGATAAATTGAAACTTGCCTTTGAAACCAAGGCTCTGAATACCAACTGATATGAACTACGCCAACATGTGACGAAACCCAATAACAATATATGGTTTTGGAACCCCAAGACCCCCCCAAAGAAACAAGTTTGTCGAACCTTGACCCAATGATTAGTAAATCACGAACCAAGATTACAATGGATACGAAGACGCCACACCAAGAGTTCAAGATGGATTCAAGAATCTTGATGATACGTCTGATTGTTTGAACGCCACAAGATAACTTGATAAGTTCAAAAGTTCTTTCAAGATAGAAAGAAGAATACTAATGCCTCACAAAAATGATTTCTGAATTGATTGCTGAAACATACAACTTAGCCGCCCCTTTATATAGGGTTCAATATTCTCTAATCTATGGAAATAAACTAAGAACAAGGAATTATTATCTATCTAATCAAATCAGCCACAAGTCAGCCAATCTAATTAACAATTATTGATTCTAAATTAAGGAAACATCTAAATCAGAATTTTGATATTCTAAAGCTGAAATTGCACAAGTGAAGGACTCTCCAAATCCTTGAAAAAAGTGATTGCTTCAATTAGATCCTTCCATAAATGATATCTTTGTGATTGACTTCCCTCCAACCTGATTTGGGTCCATTTGAATTGCGAATGGGCTTGTACATGGATTTGAACTCATGTTAGGCCTCAAATTGTTTGCCATCTCAACTTCCATTTGAATCAGCCCATATAATGCTTCCTTGAAACGCTTAGCTCTAAGCCTTGTGATTGGTCCGCTTGGCAAGCTTAGTGGCTCTTGGTGGACTTCGTCTCTTATGGTTCCATTTGCATCAGAGCATATTAAAGTATGCTCCAAAAAAAGTCAAAATTGAATATTTGTGGTCAAAATTGAATTTTTGTGGACAAAATTGATTAAATTGGGGTAACAATTAAGAATTGGGTATAAACGGTTGAGGGTAATATTTGGATATACATGAATGTTTCTTTTAATAAATATTAAAGGAATGGGTTTATTGATGAAAGATATATATCCCCTAAACCTAGAATAATAAATATGCTTGGTTGGGGACTTATGCATAAAAACCCCTAAACATTAACTGATACATACTTTTTACAGTAAGACACTCTTTTAGCATAAGTATTATTGTTTACTTAATTCTCTTAAAAATGGGTACTAAAATAAGTATTCAAT
Organism: Erythranthe guttata; assembly: GCF_056151865.1. Classification (NCBI taxonomy): domain Eukaryota; kingdom Viridiplantae; phylum Streptophyta; class Magnoliopsida; order Lamiales; family Phrymaceae; genus Erythranthe; species Erythranthe guttata. Next base: position 6,975,590 of record NC_142540.1, read on the forward strand.
TATTATACTAAAAAAATAATCATCTATTTGATCAGCAAATGCACTCCGAAATCCAAAACACCGTATCTATCATTTCTTGGGTAAACAACATGAAGTTCACTTGCGGTAAGGCATCTTTGCACCAAATTTTCTTGTTTTTATTTTATTGTGTAAGAGCAACTCCAATGCTAAACATCAAAACTGAATTATCGAATACTCATTTAATAAATAAGATAATATTTTAATAAACATTAATAGTTTATCTACTGCAACCATAGTTTCTAAATATAATAATCAATTGGAAGTTTTTTAGTGGTTTCATTTGTAATTTACACGTGTTACTTTGCGATTGGATGTTTATGTTGTTATTTTTTTGATAACTCAATTTCCATGATGTATTTTTACATGCAAAGAGGTAGAATATCAAAGTTCATACTCATTTTGATACTCCCATTGGAGTAGAAACTTTTAATTTTGGGATATCAAAAAGGTGGTTTATGGGTTTGATAATCCATTTGATACTCCCGTTGGAGTTGCTCTAAGTTTGTTTTAATTTTCTTTACATTAAAGGGGTTTTTGTGCATAAGTCTCCAACCAAACATATTTATTATTCTAGGTTTAGGGTTATATCTTTTTCACCAATAAGTCCATCTCTTTAGTATTTATTACAAGGGTCCCATTAGATATACACCCCTCATTTGGAAAATATATTGGGATAGGTCCACCCCTAAAAATCTTCATTTGAGATTACTATTGTGCCCTTATTTGTAATTTTCGCCCAACTGGATTCAACATTTTCACCTACTGCATTTATCATTTTGGACCTGCATTTTTTTATTACTATATATATATATATATATATATATATATATATATATATATATATATATATATATATATATATATACTGTACTTTTTTAATATTTTGATTTTTTTAATTTTTTTAGTATTTTTTTTCATTTTCTTTTATAAATTCAAAATTTGGTAAAATTACAGAACTGAAAGTATACTACACATGACTACAGTTAACTACAAGTTCAATAGTCTTGTATAGTTATATATAGTAATGTACTGTCTTTTTACCCCAAAATTCATATACACCAACAAAACAAATTCACAATTTATCTTGATATTATAAATCAACCTACAAACCAAAAATGAAAAAATACAATCACATGCATATATTCTTCAAACATGAACAAGTATTATTGTACATTAAAAACCCATAGCATACATATAAATGTACGTTGCTACAAGTGACTATAGTTATTTACAACTATCTATAGTTATATATAGTGGCATAAATTTTAGACTACTGTAGCATGAATCCAACTTCACAAAGGCACTTTATCGAATCTTATTCCCTGCATGTCATAAAATTATAATAAAAGCAAAATCTGCGACAAAAAAAATGAGTTAAATAGCAAAATGGAAAATGCGAGTTAGATTACATGAAAAATACAAAAAAATACATGATTTTTTTTTTTGTTGATAAATTTACTGAACTTAAATCGACTATAAATGACCATAGTATATACAAGTCCTATCGTCATGTATAGTTATATGTAGTAATGACTATACATGACTACATATGACTGACTATATATGACTGTATATGACTAAATATAATTGTATATTCACCTGACTCAAATCACCAATGTAAGTAACCACTACTGGTTAAATTTCTATTACAGACAAACAAAGCTTCACACTTTTTGAATCATCTTTAAATAAATACAAAAAATAAATTACTTACAATTTATAATAAAAAAATCAAATTACATGAAACATACAAAATACTTGATTTTTTTTTTTTTTGATAAATTTACTGAACTGAAATCGAGTACAAATGACTATAGTATACCACAAGTCCTATAGTCATGTATAGTTATATGTAGCCATGACTATACATGACTACATGCGAATGACTATATATGACTGTATATAACTAAATATAACTGTATATTCACCTGACTCAAATCACTCATGTAAGTAATCACTACTGGTTAAAAATTTCCATTACAGACAAACAAAGCTCTCACACTTTAGTCATTTCGAATCATCTTCAAATAAATACAAAAAATAAATTATGATATGATCTATAATAAAAAAATCAAATTAATCCAAAGAAAAATATTTTAATATTCTGAAATGCTAAATCCCACACTAATTTTACCAAATCAAGCACAAAACCAAAAAAATATTTTTTTTCTCTAAAATCTTCTCTTCCCCTTTCCACCCTTCTTTTTCCCTATTTTTTTCACAAAATGACACAATAAAAACGTTCCTAGCATTCCAAATTCAAATTTGACAAAAATCTTCACATGTTCAAACTAAAATAAAGTTGGAACTGGAGGAAAAAAATTGAATTTGATATGAATTGGAAATAAAATTGAATAAATACTAAATAAACTGAACTCATTTTTTATGATTATTCACGTAAAAAAATAATGAATTTTGAGTGACTTCGATAAAATTATTTTAGAGAGAAGTTAGAGAGAGTATGAGTAAAGAGAGAGTTTTTTTACTTTATATGTGGGATTTAGTAAATTTTAGTGGGATTTAGCACGCCCCTTTAATATTAATTGTTCACAGATCTTCAAAAACATAGTAGATCTGTATTTTTCTTATATATAAATGCAGTAAATATATAAAAATCGAACACCACCAATTCCAAATCTGAAATTTACCATTAGATTTGACTACACATCATCGAATCACAATTTAAAATTTTCGAATTTAGTTGATTTTCATAAAAAAAAAAAAAAAAAAACAATAAAATAAGGTGAAATAGTGAAAAAAATTCAGATCTTAAAAAGTAAATTAAAAATGGATGGACATTCATAAATTAAAAAAATAACTTAGAAAAGTGAAGTGAGTGGTTTAGTACCGATTTCAAGGCGGTGGGAGGAGCAACGAAGGCCGACACAAGGCTGTGGCGGAGCAGCGACGCAAGGCTTTGACGGAGCAGCGGAACAGCCAGTGCGGAGCGGCGGAGAAGCGGAACGGCGGAGAAGGCGTGTGGCGGAGAAGACGGAGAAGCGGAGCGGCGGAGAAGGCGTGCGGCGGAGAAGACGGAGAAGCGGAGCGGCGGAGAAGGCGGTGGGAGGTGAGAGAGAGAGAAGAGAACAAAGATTTTGAGAGAGAAAGAGAAAACGTGGGAGGAGAAAGAGAGAAGAGAAAACGGCTGGGAAGAGGGAGAGAGAAAATAACGAGAGGTGGTGAGAAGATTATGATTTTAAATTATAACTAAAATGGTAAGACTTGTATTTTAATTTGTCTAAGGGGGTCTATCAAATTAAGATTATAATTTGAGTTTTTGACTAGGAAAGAAAAATTTATAGGACCTATCCCTATATATTTTCAAAATTAGGGGGTTATCCCTCATTTCCCCTTATTATAAATAAAGGAAACATTCATGTATATGACAATACTACCACCAATCCTTTATACACAATTATTAATTGTAACCCCAATTTCATTAATTTTGTCCACAAAAATTCAATTTTGACTTTTTTTTTCAAAAACTTTTTTTTTCCTTTTTCTGAAAAAACATTTCAATTTATTTGAATATTTTTTTATTTGCAATTTATTTATTTATTCATAATCAACTACAAAATTTCCGTAATCAACTAATTTTAATTTTCTTCTTTTTTCAAAATCGATTATGAAATTATGATAAACATCTATAAAATTGTGTTATTGAAGGTTTTATCAGTTTGAAATCAACTATTAATTGTCAAAATTAACTACAAAATATATTAAAATCAACTACAAATTATTAAAACCAATTATAAATTATCGAAACCACCTACAATTTGTCGAAATCAACTACAAACTTATCAAAACCAACTATAAATATCGAAACCAAATACATAAACACTAAATTCCAACTAAAATCAATATCAATTCCTGACAAAAACAACTACACAAGAAAGGTCAGTCTTATTGTTGTTTTAATATTTAATAATATTTCAGAATTGAATTATCTCAACAATCAAGTTCAAACATGCATTCATCACCAGACACACTACCAAGTACCACCCCTCCTTGCCAACCCGTACACAAAATAACGTAGACCAAAATAAACAAATATTTCTTTGAAAGACAAAAAATGATCAACTAAAAATTATCGAAAATAACTAAAAGCTATCGAAAACAACTATAAAAAATAGGAGAATAACGAAAACAACTTGAAAAAAATAGCATAATGGCAAAAACATCTATACATCTTTAAAACCTACCCAACATAAAAAATATCACAAAAAGATAAAATAAGATTAAAATGATGGCGGCGGTGGAGTAGATGTGTAAGGGGGAGGCGGGTTGCGGCAGGGTATGAAGGATGAGGCCACATAAGAAGTCGATCAGAAACCCACCCTCTCTAATTATAGTAATTCAAGTATCTTCCTACAATCAATAGCGAGCGCATTAGTTCAATTCCAATATTTTCCTCCTATCCTTTGCAACTTTGTGGGAGAAAAAATAGGGATAGAGAAGAGGGAGAGATGGCGGCGGCAATGAAGAGATTAGGTGGTTGGCGATTGGAGGCGGTGGTGATGGAACTGACAGCAGCAGAAAGAGGAAGACAAAAAGAGGGATTTATTGACTGCCAAAAGAGAAGTGCGGCGCTGGTAGAGAAAAAATGGAAAGATGAGAAATATTGGTTGGGATGAAATTAAGAAGATGAAGACGGGTGGAAATTAAAAATGAGGAAGAGAAGAAGATACTAGGGTTTCACAATGGCGACGGTTATATGCAAGCCCATTTTTTTATTAATTCAAGACCTTCAATATAAAAATACTACTTTATCCTTAATGAAATTTAAAATTAAATAAAAAATACAAAATATTAAAAAATAAAAAGAAATCATTTCCTTTGTGCAAGACCAAATAAAATACATAAATCCAGAAACCCCTCTTCCTTATTTCACGACTGAAAACTCTCCTTCTTCTTCCCCTTCTTCTTCACAAACCCACAAAGAAATCCTACACACCAAAATTATCAAATACATACCAAACATTCACGATGGAACCAGAAAACAATGATATGGTGGTTTAAGTGAGTGGAGAACATAATGAAATATGTTTTAACCCTTTATTTTTGCTTTTGGGTCGTTTTTTTTTGTTGGGAAAAAAATTCGACGACACCAATTTTTGTAGTAAAAATCGGCATGACAACACCGATTTGTTTTTGTATTATCGGTATTGTCATGCCGACTTGTACTACAAAAATCAGTTTTTCAATACCGATTTTATTATCTGTGTTTTTTTAAGACCGTTTTCTCATACTTTTGTGCATCAACCTAGGGGATTGATGGAGGATTATTCAAATGAATTATCTAACGAATAAATATTTGAGATACGGAAAGCTCTACTCGATTGGGTTAAAGGCGTGGTAGACGCCACCGAATGGTGATAAACATTTTCGTTCCAAATATTTAAAAAATATCAATTAACCAAATATATAATGTATTATTTAAAAAAAATATCGGTATTCGAAAACCGATTTTGTACTCAATAATCGACATAAGAACGCCGATTTTGACTTGAAAAGTCGACGTTGTGTCGCCGATTTGGTTAACAAAAATCGGTATTATGACGCCAATTTTCGTGTACAAAATCGGTCTGGATAAACCGATTTCGGAAACCAACGAAAAAAAATAAAAAAAATTAATTTCAATCTCAATTTTTTTTCCAAAATCGGCCAAATCATTGCAACCCAACAAGAAATAAGCATAGATTAATGTTCATTGGTACATATTTATCAAGAATCGATGTTCGATCAATGTTTTCGAATTTACAAATAAAAATTTAGTAAAAAGGACATCGATGCTCGATTAATATTTTCGAATTTACAAACAAAAGTTTAGTAAAATGGACTTACTTGTTGGTGGTTGTTGGGTGCTAAATACCAACACGCAAGTGTACGTATCGCAAACAAGTAGTAAAAGTGGACTCGTGAGAGTCGGATGTCGATCCCACAGGGAATACGCAAATTATCTAATCCTAAGTACCAAATTCTAACAATTACGATTTTTATCCAGCCTACGCAAGTTTGTCAAATAAAATCAATCAAACAATTAAACTAATTATGAAAGCAATTAAACACGAGAAAATATCAATAAAAACGGACCTAGGATTTTATCTTCCCCCTATGCAAGAATCGCTCACCCGAAACCCCTCAATTATGAAATATATGATTCATGATTATTAACCCGAGACACTAATTTACTCATAACCCGCTGTCGCGTGTATTATGAATCTATTATTCATAAAAGATTCACTATATGTCTATGCAAACCAATTATAAATAAAGCATTAACTAACAAGTCTCGTAAATGGCTACCTAAGGTGATATCTGTATGTCTACGACACCACATGCAATTGACACACTCATCCGGTGAAAACTACTCGAAGGTTCTTATACTTACCGTCTAATTATCAAAATAGCTTTGTCGAGTCAATCCCAATAATCATAGATAAAGCACATAAATTGATCAAGTTCATGCACTAACAATCATAACAAGTATAAGAAATAATCATAAAATCATACTTGCATAATCTCAAGAAAACGGATTCACAATCCCCACATACACTACAACAAAATATAGATGTTGCGACATTTGTTTGGAGGCATTTTTTTTAAAATGCCTCAAATATAATTTATTGGGACATTTGATAAAATTTTCTTATTTCTAGAAATATAGGGACATTTACTTTCTGGGGACATATTTTTATAAATGCCTCAAATATAATTTGTTGGGACATTTGATAAAATTTATTTATTTATAGGGCATTTATTTTTATATATTTATAAATGCCTCAAATATAATTTATGAGGACACTTAGTTTTTTTAATTATTTTTAAAACCTATAGGGGCACTAATCGAATATATGCAATTTATGCAATAAAAAAATACAATATATGGAATTTATTATTCCAAGCACAAGAGAAGATGGCTTGGTGGGCCATAGTCTTAGTGGGCTATACATATACAAATTACGGAGACACTAAATACACCGCCCAAGTCTTAGTATACCGCCAAAGTTTTACTTCGCGGTATTTTATTATCCCCCAATTCTCTTCCCAAATACACTGTATTTCTGAATAAAAAAAACCCTATTGTGCTTCTTCCTTCCAACAACGACGGTCTTCATCTTTTTTTTTTTTTACCAGCAACAACGAGAAAGAGAAGATTCTACATCGAGTTCCGGAGTAATTTGGGCACTGATATTTCTTTACGGTAATTGACATTGAAATTTATCCCTGCGATTTTCAATTCCCAGTAATTAAATTAGAAGCCCTAAATCGTGATTTTGTAGTTTATATAAGTTTGTATGTATGTATATGTATAAATTGAAATAAGAATATGCTAGCAATTAATTCTCATGCCATCCTTTGTGATTTTTCGAAAAAGAGGTTGGGAAATTGTAGGAAAAAAATACTAGTTTTTTCATAAAAGTTCTATACAGAAATTATTTGTTTTTATGGACATGTGAAGAATAATGACTTTTCTAATGTGGTACCCTTTTCCTTTTTGATTCTTTATTGGTGTGATTTTCCTAGACAAAGCATTATATATATTATTATCTATTGCATCTGATATCCCTTTTCCCTGTATTCATTGAATATATGTTTATGTAATGTCATATGTGTACTTAATTTTGATAGTATTAGCTATGATAAAATTTTCTATAAGCAAAAAGTACAACGTCGATAATTTCAATTATTTATTTATCTTAAACTACCTAATTTTATATTTCGTGATTCTACCAGGGATTCGCTATAGTATTTATCCTACTTGTTATATCTATTTTTCTTTTTGGGAGAAGTGATAATAGCACATCTATGTTAAATAATTGTAGGGGTTACGCTTCACTCTAAAGCTTTTGATCGTGGAATAAGTATTTCGGCTATTCAGGTTCGTGTCTTTTTATCACAATGATGTTTTATTTTTTAGTAAGGTACATTCAGACTATCATAACCTTCTTGCGTAAAATGTGTTCTATAAGAGGAGTTTGGTATAATAAGAAGCAACATCTAGGGTGACATATATATTTTCAGCTACATCCAAACTTATCAGTACCTTAGTTTGTTAATGTTACTACACATATAGAACAAATGATTGTTTTGTATCTCTAAATCATTGGTTTCTTAAAAGCCAATATAGAAGTCTTTTAATATTTTTTTTACTTAATTTATCTAACTTGACATTAATATATATATATATATATATATATATATATATATATATATATATATATATATATATATATATATATATATATATATATATATATATATATATATCTATCTATCTTAAGTTAGAGCCTGCATAAGGTGCATGTGTTTTCTCGTTAGAAATTTCTTATTGACTAGTTCAGGTGTGTGTATAAAATTGTAATCGTGATTTTGAAGGACACTATTTAAATTTTATGGATGCACTATTTTTACTGTAGAATTGTACTAAGTATGTTTCTTTTTAAGATATGCATTTTGCTAATAGCATATTATTTGGATTGGTTGAGCGCATTGCATCTACTAACTTGGTCATAATCAATTGTGAGATATGCATCTCGATTTTTGTTATCTTGTTACAAGTCGCAAACGCAAAACTAATAATTATTTGGTTTATAAGTCTGACGAAAAAGGTTTGTTATTACTTTCTTCCCAGCCCTTTTGTTTTATATTATTATGTCATGGAAATTATTATTACTTTAAGCACATCTTTCAGTTCGTATGAGTATCAGTTCACATGTTTATTTGTTGTTAATGTGCAATATTTTATTTAATTAGGGTCGTAATGGATAAGAGTTGGATGGATAAACCAAGGTCTACAAAAGTATATAAAAATGGGTTAAACAGGAAATTGCTCCTGAAAAATCTCCAATCGCGACTCCAAATGAACAAGATGATTCTTGTTATGTTCCTAATGCATTCTTAAGTGAGCAAGTTGGTGCTCAAAGTCCTTCGTTATCAGTTTGAAATGAGGAACACTCATTTAGAACAAGTTCACTTTCTACGTCTATCAAGGTAACAAAAATATAACATGTAATTTATTATTAACATATATATAATTTTTTGTATATATTTGATGCACTAATTATCAAAAACTCGTTCATAGGGTGGTTCTTATGTTGTTTTGAAAAGTCTTGCAAATATGAATGAAATAGTGGCAACTGGTATAGTGGACAAGATGGACCATATCAGCGTAAATGGAATAGATTTGGGGCCCGACTTTTGCCAAGTTGTCATTCAATATCCGGTAAACAAAGATGCAAGATTAGTTTTACCCTATAATCATATTCAAACCATTGAAAATGCTATCGGAGTACCAGTTGCTTGGCCCATATCATTGGTATGTCTATTTGATCCTTAACATCTTAAACTTGTTTTTCTATCTACATTATCGTCTTTTGTTGATGCTTAATATTAACTTATTGGGAGATATAGATTGAACTTGTTATCTCTGTTAGTTAATGTTTGTTGGTAAATATTTTAGTTTTGCTTTACTTACATAATATTGATACTTAAATGGACCAAATTCATGGATATTTTTTATATGCTCTTGAATTCAACCATGAACAGTACAATGAAATATAACTACCACTAGATCAGTTTTTTCAATTTACAATTTTGAATTTTTAAGTACATTGATGGTGACCTTAAAAAATAGGAATATAATTGTCGGCAAGAGTTTGATTTCATGCAGAGTGAATGGTTTTCTTTACATAGACAATTGATTTAATTTTTTTATTAAATCTATTTTATTTATTGGTTTTCTTTTCATAGGTTTAGTTGATTTGGTAGTCTTTTTATTATTCTACTCTTTTCTCTTTACGGATGGTGAATGAATTTGTTGATATATGTAGTAAATTTGTCTGAATGATGATAATATTTTACTATTTCTTTATAATTAATATATATTTGTGTACATGCAGGTCGCTTTGGATGATGAATTTCATTATTAATAAAATCAAGGCGATGGGGGTTGAATCATAATTTGAGTTCGTGGTGTAGTGCGAGCATATAATGATTTGGTAACACGATTTTTTTCATCTTTTTTTTTCAAATAACTTAGGACGCTGAATTTTATTCAAGATTTCGTCTTCACTATTGTTTTGCTATAGAATTTCCCTCATCTTTGAATATTTTTGTTCTTTGGAGATTGATTATACTAAAACTTTGCCTTCATTGTTGAAACTTTTGAATGTTAATTTTTTATTTGTTATATGCACGTTTAATTTCTATGCATTTTTAAAGTGTATTTATAGTATGATTTAAATTGTGCATATGGATTTGAAATTTAATTTGAATACTATCATATGATATTCCAAAAATTAGTTACGACATTTGATTTTACCCATTAAATAAGAATTTTGAGCATCCGGTAATATTTATTGGAATAATTTTAAATATTGTAAAATTTATTCAATTTAAAAACAATCGTGCCGATAAGATTTTAAGAGGATATTAAAAAATGTCCTTATAAGTATATTAAGAGACAATTATAAATGTCGTATTAATAACTTTTGGAGACACATATACATCTCTCTTCTCTATAATAAGTGTCCCAACACAGTTTATTTGTTACACGTATTATATATTTAGGAGACATATATTTGTGTCTCAAAAATAGTCTATTTGGACATATATAAGTGTCTCGAAAGGAATTTGTTCTAGGGGCATAAGTAAGTGTCCCATGGGCTATTGCGACACACAACTACGCGACACATAGTTTTTTTGCCCCTAAAACTATAAGTGCCTCAATATGGTATATTTTGGGACGTTTATTTGTGTCCTTATAAGCATATTTTGTTGTAGTGATAGGGTTCCAACAAAATTCTAGATTAAAAACTTAGCTACTCATGTTCTCTACGAAAAACATAATAAAAACATAAAAAGAATAGATTAAGAAAAGATAGATAAAAGAAGAATTGTGATTAAGAGTTGTCAATTCTCCGTCTTCGATTCTTCGTTCTCTCGCTCCTCTCGCTCCAAGGTTGTGTCAAAAGTCCTCTAATTCGTGCTTGGTTTGGGCTTAAATAGATGTCCTCACTTGGTAGATGATTTGAGGTTTCCTTGTGTGATGAAAAGTCCAAAATTGTCTCCAGCGTGTTTTAGCACGGCCGCGCGAAAATTAGTGCAATTCTCGCACGGCCGCGCGAGAATCGCTGAACCTTCTGCCCAATTTCTGCATTTGGCACGGCCGTCCCATTTTTAGGTGTAAAATTGGGACGGCCGTCCCGTTCCAAGTTCTTCAGATTTTTGATTATTTCACTTTTGGCCCATATTTTCTCCAAAATTGCAGTTTTGACCCCAAACTTTTCCAATTCTTCAATTTATACCTAAAATACAATAAATCAACTTTTTAAGCACCAATTATCGTTAAATCACACCAAAAGCACAAATAAAGAGGTACGATAAAGTGTAAAAATATACACTTAACACACCCCCAAACTTGATGTTTTGTTTGTCCTCAAGCAAAAACTAGCAACTTTCACAGCAACACTCTCAACAAATGCCTCTCATCACATAGATTAATGGTCAACTTTCATTTTTTCAGAACTTGCAATTATCATGACAATTCTCAAAAATTTACAAGCTCGCAATTCAAAGATACGTATTCACTCACCATTGCTAAAAACCACAAACCATGCTATCGCTTCAAGTATCCCATATTTGTACATTAAAAATTGAGAAAATTTATACTTACATATTAATATTCAACTCCAAATACTCACCAAATTTCTTTACTCGGCTAGTATCAAATAATTGAGCTATTGGGATCATTGGGACTTTTTGGCTTTCAAATGTTGGGCTTTTTGGTTCGAGGTAGGAGATATGGGTACATGTGGCTATACTTCTTGAATTGAGGTGATTACGCCAAATTTTGAAAGATAGGCGTTTGAAACAATGAATTCACCTCTAAGGACTTTAATAAACTCGATTCTTAAGAGTTCAAAAGTCTCCACTTTTGCTCTTAAGACAATGGATCGAGCTTTCAAAACAATTCAACAACTAGTCCTTACTTATCCTTCTAGTCTCTTCTTCTTCTTCTTTTTTTTTTTCGTAGAAGAAGAAGGACCTTATAAAAAAATTCTACCGAACTCCATGGGTTAATTTTTCAAAAATCTCCACTTATTCTACCTTATACACCTTGGCTAAAAGAAAGAACACCGTTTCTCCAAGGCTCAATCAAGGTTCGAATGATAAAAATTTAAAGGTAGGCTTGAAAGGCTCAAACGGTTCAAAGATGGCCCAAATCACTTCCCAAATTTCTCAACAATTTAATATTTCACTTTGTAAATTCATAAGACAAGTTCTAAAACCGAATAACATATGATATACCATAAATTAACTCAAATTTTAAAACACAAAACTTTCAACCAAAGCAACGCATAATTCGAGATTCCTAACAATGACTCCTTCTTACGACACTTTGAATCAAAAGCTCACCAAAATTCGATCAAAATCAAGATAAAACAAGCAATTTCATCATTAAACATCGACCATCTTTCATCATCGTGATTCATCGAAGCATTTATCTCAAGCAATTTTTTTTTTTTTTTCGAAAGCAATAAATAAACTAAAAAAACTAAAATAAAAAAAAAATCCTAAGGCATGCAAACTAAAAAATTAAAGCACATAAACAAGTAATTATCCACCCCAAACTTAAAATTTACATTGTCCTCAATGTAATTAACACGAAGTTTAAGGATAGAATACACCTGAAAAAGTCATTTTAGCTATGTCCGGGCTGCTCTTCCACCCTCGCCTTTATTATGCTTCAGTTGAGGTTCGCACGGCCATATGAGATTTTGAATTGTTTTCCGCACGGCCGTGCGAAACTTGAATTTTGGGCAGTAGCCTATTGTTTCTCGGACGGCCGTGCGAGAATTCAGTGTAAATTACGCACGGCCGCGCCCCTTCTCAATTTTGGGCAGTAGCCTCTCCGATTTTCCACACGGCCGTGCTGGATTCAAGCCCTTTTTTGTGCGGCCGTGTGAAGTGCAAAATTGCACTTTGACCCCTGAAAATAAAAGAATCGCTTATTTAATTAGCTTGCATGCTTATAAAATAAATAAATAAAATAAAACACGAAACATAAATAATAAAAAAAAAAAAACAAAAATCTCGGGTTGCCTCCCGAGAAGCGCTAAGTTTATAGTCTTCAGCCAGACTTTGTTCCTTCTCTTCAATTCCTTAGCTTTTGAACCCATCTCCTAACTTCCTTTTGGAGAAAGTCTTGAATAAATGGGTTGATCCGATTCTTCTTTCGACTGGTTCGCTTAGGAATGCCCTTTAATTTATTCTTCTTGATGTCATGAGGCTTGCCAACATCGTCTTTTATCACGGTGTTTTGAGTAGGTGTTGTAACCAACTCAACCTTTTTCTTTTGATCTCCTACATGCACATTAGTATCCACAAAAAAATTTAAATCATGTAATTTAACAGGAAAAAGTTTAGAATCACTTACCTCATCAAGAAGATAACATCCATTAGCCGTAATAGGCTTTTCATCCACCCGGTACACCTTGAAGATCACTGTTTCTTCCCCCACACTCATTCTTAGCTCTCTCTTTCCTACATCAATAATTGACCTACCGGTTGCTAAGAAGGGGCGTCCTAATATAAGGGGAATATTTTCATCTTCCTCTATGTCTAGTACTAGAAAATCGGCCGGGAGTATGAACTTATCTACCTTGACCAATACATCTTCAACTATACCTAAAGGGTGAGTAAAAGATCTATCGGCTAGCTGCAAGGTCACGGAAGTAGGCTTAATTTCTCCTAAATTCAATTTCTCATAAATTGATAAAGGCATTAAATTTACGCTCGCCCCTTGATCACACAACGCCCGCCCAAAATACCTAGTACCTATTGTGCATGGAATGGTACAACTGCCCGGATCTCTAAGCTTCGGTGGAATTTTATTTGCAAGGATAGCACTACTTTGCTCATTGAGGTCTATGATTGATGCACACTCCGGAAGCCTCATCTTTTTCGATACAAGTTCCTTTATAAACTTAACCCAATTCGGCATATGCTTAAGTGCCTCAACAAAAGGAATATTAACATGCAACTTTTTAAGATAATCCAAAAATAACTGAAATTGCATATCAAGCTTAGAGTTTTGAAAACGTTGAGGGAAAGGTACCTTGGGAGTAGGTTCACTTGCTGTGATCTTTGTGTTGCTTGGCCCGGCCTAGGTTTTTTCCTTGGGCTCCTCTACAATAGGCGGTGGTGCAACGGACTTTTTAGGAACTTGCCTCCCATTTCGCAAACTCACTACATTGCACTGCTCGATGTTGCTCTTTCGAGGATCTTCCGTATTCGACGTCAGTGCTCCCGACGGCCTCGCATTTAGTTGGGTTGCAAGTTGCCCCATCTATGTCTCCAAATTTCGAATGGAAGCTTGAGTTGATGTCATGAATTTTGCTAAGATGTCAGCGAGGTCAACTCCTTGGGTCGGAGTTTGAGGTGGATTTTGGAATCCGGGAGCTGGCCTTTGTCCTTGCTGATTTTCTCCCCATCCAAAGTTGGGGTGATCTTTCCATCCCGGATTATAAGTGTTGGAGTACGGGTTCCTCTGTAGTCGGTTGGTGTCATTGACATAATTTAGAGACTCCGTTTCTTCTAAGCACTGGCCGGGTCCTTGCATTGCATGGACTTGCTGAGTCTGCAAAGCTGCTACTTGCTTTGATAGCTTTTCTAACTGGGCGGTGATTGCGGTGACACCGTCTAATTCCAAAATTCCTCCCGTCTTGACTGCTCCGCTATTCGACCGATCCGATGCCCGCATGTATTTATTTCTAGCGATTCGCTCCAAGAGTTCGTATGCTTCGTCGTAAGTCAAACTCATGAACATGCCTCCAGCTGCAGAGTCGAGCACGGTCCTCGAGTTGTCCTGCAGTCCATCGTAAAATACTTGCAGTTGACGCCATTCTTGAAGTCCGTGATTCGGGCACCTCCTTACTAGCTGTTTGAACCGCTCCCACGTCTCGAATAATGCTTCCCCGGCTTCTTGTACGAAGTTTTGAATTTCTCTCCGGATTCTCTCAGTTTTCGTTGGGGAGTTGTATGTGTTCATGAAGAGTTGTGCTAGCTGGGCCCAAGACGAGATGGAGTGCGGTGCACGAGTTTGCAACCATTCTCGGGCTGCTCCTTGTAGGGAGTGCTTGAACAGGCGGAGTTGCAGTGCTTCGGGTGCTACTCCGTTCATCTTGTGGGAGTCACACGTTTCGAGAAAATTGACCAAGTGGAGGTGTGGGTCTTCATGAGTCAGTCCGCTGAATAACCCATTGTTTTGGAGCATCGTGAGGAGTCCTGCTCGAATCTCGAAATTGTTGGCTTCAATGGGGGGCTGCTGGATGCTTGATTGAAACCCATTAAGTGTTGGGACGGTGTACTCATGTAGAGCTCGTTGACGCTGTGGCGGATTAATTAGTTGGTGTTGCTCTTGCTCATTGACGACTTCCCCAACCGCAATCGGTATGCGCCCTTGGTCATCTTCCCTACGATTGATCTCTTCTTCCATCGTCGCGGGAGCGTTTTGAGCTAACCGTTGATTTCTCCTGGCTTGCTTAAACGTTCGCTCAATTTCGGGGTCGAGAGGTAGCAAGCTCGTGTCGTGTCCTCTTCGCATAAGAAGTACCTAAAATAAAATTTAAAATAATTAAATAAAATAAAAAAAAATTGGCTGAAGTAAGAAAAATTGCTCAAATTTAATATTAGGATAAATAAATAATTTAGCCTTATTCCCCGGCAACGGCGCCAAAAACTTGTTGGGTGCTAAATACCAACACGCAAGTGTACGTATCGCAAACAAGTAGTAAAAGTGGACTCGTGAGAGTCGGATGTCGATCCCACAGGGAATACGCAAATTATCTAATCCTAAGTACCAAATTCTAACAATTAAGATTTTTATCCAGCCTACGCAAGTTTGTCAAATAAAATCAATCAAACAATTAAACTAATTATAAAAGCAATTAAACACGAGAAAATATCAATAAAAACGGACCTAGGATTTTATCTTCCCCCTATGCAAGAATCGCTCACCCGAAACCCCTCAATTATGAAATATATGATTCATGATTATTAACCCGAGACACTAATTTACTCATAACCCGTTGTCGCGTGTATTATGAGTCTATTATTCATAAAAGATTCACTATATGTGTATGCAAACCAATTATAAATAAAGCATTAACTAACAAGTCTCGTAAATGGCTACCTAAGGTGATATATGTATGTCTACGACACCACATGCAATTGACACACTCATCCGGTGAAAACTACTCGAAGGTTCTTATACTTACCGCCTAATTATCAAAATAGCTTTGTCGAGTCAATCCCAATAATCACAGATAAAACACATAAATTGATCAAGTTCATGCACTAACAATCATAACAAGTATAAGAAATAATCATAAAATCATACTTGCATAATATCAAGAAAACGGGTTCACATTCCCCACATAGGGTTCCAACAAAATTCTAGATTAAAAACTTAGCTACTCATGTTCTCTACGAAAAACATAATAATAACATAAAAAGAATAGATTAAGAAAAGATAGATAAAAGAAGAATTGTGATTAAGAGTTGTCAATTCTCCGTCTTCGATTCTTCGTTCTCTCGCTCCTCTCGCTCCAAGGTTGTGTCAAAAGTCCTCTAATTCGTGCTTGGTTTGGGCTTAAATAGATGTCCCCACTTGGTAGATGATTTTAGGTTTCCTTGTGTGATGAAAAGTCCAAAATTGTCTCCAGCGTGTTTTGGCACGGCCGCGCGAAAATCAGTGCAATTCTCGCACGGCCGCGCGAGAATCGCTGAACCTTCTGCCCAATTTCTGCATTTGGCACGGCCGTCCCATTTTTAGGTGTAAAATTGGGACGACCGTCCCGTTCCAAGTTCTTCAGATTTTTGATTATTTCACTTTTGGCCCATATTTTCTCCAAAATTGCAGTTTTGACCCCAAACTTTTCCAATTCTTCAATTTATACCTAAAATACAATAAATCAACTTTTTAAGCACCAATTATCGTTAAATCACACCAAAAGCACAAATAAAGAGGTACGATAAAGTGTAAAAATATACACTTAACAGTGGTGGTAACTGGTAATGGTGCAGTGGGTGGGTCGCTGGTCATAGCCGGTGCGGTGAAAGTCTCACTCGTTGGGAGTCGTGATATTTCTTTTTTTTTTTTTTTTGATTTTTGGTCTTGAACAAATTAAAAATAAGATTTATTTGTATTTGAGTATTATTTGTGGATAAGGGTATATTTGTCATCTTTGGTCTTGATGTAATAAAATTAGATTAATTTGCGGGCTTGAACTAATAAACTCCTTTATGTGGTTTTGAACTAATAAAAAAATGGGCTCGCATATAACGGCCGCCTTTCACAATTTGTGTAAAAAGCAAGCAAGGACAAATTATGTTTATTTGATAGTAATAAATGATTATTCACGAAGGAAAGAAAATAATTATTTAAATAAATGATAGTAAAAATTGTAATAAAAAAAATCTATTAAATAATAATAAAGTTACATTACTATTACATTATTTTATTTTAGCACATATATTTTCCATCCTACAATATATATGTCCATATATAAAATTTATGTTAAACATCAAATAGTACATATATAACTAGGGATGTGCATAGATCGGTTTTAACCACCAACCAACCCATTTTCGACCCATAATTTGTGATGGATAATCAACCATCAACCGACCCATTTAAGTTGGGTCAATAATATCAACCAACCCATGCATAGTTGGGTCGATAATGGTTTCTAATATGCTAAAAAATTGGTAAGTCGGGTAATATCGGCCAACCAACTTTATTTATTAATTTATTATTTATTAAATTTAATTAAAATATTTAATATTTTTACTTTTGAAATTTCTATTTTATATCACATTTATTAAATTGTCTAATATTGACCAAAATCCTAAAAGCAATAAATCTAACATAATTATCTAATGTGAACTATTTTAATTTTAAAACATAGCCTATAAATATTTGGACGATTATTATTTGTTAAAATATTTATGTTTAATTGCAATATATATATGCCCGTAATGTTTTGAATCTTTTATTTGAATATTGTTGAATTAGTCACATTTAATTTATAAAAGATATAGCGTTGTAACAACTAATAAAATATTAAAAAAAATTAAAAAAATATTTAGATGGATGACCCATCAACCAAACCACCAACCAACCCACCAAATTGGTTTTCAACCATCACCCAACCCATGTAAAATGGGTCGATAACGGTTTTCAATATTTACCAAAGTTGGTTGGATGAGTTGGGTTGGTTTTCTGCCTGGTTTTTAACCAAACCAACCAACGCACAACCCGATATTTAACAAAGGGGACGGCTAGTTCAAATACCAATTGTTTCTCACTTCAATACCATCTAAATTAAACCCTTAATGAAAAACAATACCAAATACATAAAACAATATTTTTCTTTCTTTGATACCACACACACAAACCTCTCAAAGTTCTCTGTTTCTTTCTCACAAACCCTCCCTCCCACTCATGTTTCTCCTCCTCCATCTTCTTCTTCTCGTTCTTTTTTTTTTCTTCCTCCTCCTCCTCCTCCTCCTCCTCCTCCTCCTCCTCCTCCTCCTTCTCATTCTTTTTTTTCTTCCTCATCGTTATTCTTCTTATTCTTCTTCCTCATCGTTATTCTTCTTATTCTTTTTCCTCATCGTTATTCTTCTTATTCTTCTATTCTTCTTCTTCTTCTTCTTCTTCTTCTTCTTCTTCATCGTTATTCTTCTTATTCTTCTTCTTCTTCATCGTTATTCTTCTTCTTCTTCTTCTTCTTCATCTTTATTCTTATAATTATATGAAATTATATTACATGATGAGATCGACAATGCTTAAAAACAATGTAAATACAATAATAAAAAGATTAGAGTGAAATATGTATGAAGTTTTTCATTTATGGAATCTCACAGGGAATCCATAAATTTGTAAAGAGGTTGATGTGTGATGATGAACGGGAGGTTTTTTATATTGAGAATTGAGATGAGATCGTGTTCTTGTAGAGGTTTATGAAGATCGTGGGTGTCATATGAATTAGATATATGGAGCAGTTAAAGAAAGATCGTGATAATTTTACACTTTCTTGTGCTTTTTTTTTTTTTTTTTTTTTTTTTTTATTTACATTAATATATTTATAATGTAGTTATTCAATTTATTGGTGACCATGAAATAAGGAAGTTTGTTTTTGTATTTCATCGTGTATTCAATTTTTTGACAAAGTGGACGGTTATATTTTAATTTTTATTTATTCACAAAATCGTATGAAAAAAAGTTAAAATAAAAACTATTAAAATAGAAAATTACTAAACTGTCCATAGGTTTAGGTTTAGGTTATAGGTCAAAATATCTTCCTTTTATATATAAGATTATTAAATGTTTAATTAAGCAAATAAATAAGGGGTTTGACTAATAGAGTAAAAGGAGTTGGATCCTCCCTTATTACACCCAACTAGCATTTTTTTTCCATGCGATATTATTAAAAAGTGAAAAAAATAATCAATTTAATACATAATAAGAAAATACAGTACATAGTAAAATTTAATAATGTAGTATTATTCATATTATATATAAATTAGTTTTTTTTAAAATATTGCATATTAAGATTTATAATCCAAATATATATATTAAGATTAACAAATCGAATTTCTATCTTTATCTCTTAAGATTTGAGATATATTGATGAAAAATAGGAGATTGATAATTGTTGAAAAATATAGTAAGAAAATTAATAGAAAAAAATATTAAAAATAAATAATTACAGAAACACCATTAGGGTTTTTTAGGGCGCCCAGCGTTTCTTTCTTTTATATATAAGGTGTGTTGGGGGTTTCACTAATCATCCAATATCTATAAATTAATACAGTCAGGACTAGGTAAATTCTATTAATTTAGCGAATTATTAAGTGATCGAGTTAACAATTTAACACGTTTTCATCGAATCGAGACCAAGAGAAACTATTATATAAGCAATATTATTAATTTATCGAAATTCTACTGTAATACATATCTATAAATTGTACAATAGAAAAGTTCTAATATGTTCTTTGAAATGTATTCATAAGTTAAAATTAGATAAACATTGAAAAATGTCTTGAAATTTTATCTACACTTCCAATTTTTTTAGTGCAAATGTTGTTTGAAAAAAAATCGAATCAAATATTGAAAATCAAAATGAGATAAAAAAATATCTTATCATTTGAAAATTTTGAATATACAATCGGTGAAAAGTAAATGGTTACCACATGCTCTCTGCATATACAAATCTCAATTTAAAAGAAACACAAACATATAAACAATCTTCTATAACTGGTTCATTATCACAACTTTATTTCATAAATATTAACGCACAACACATAGGGGAAAAAAAAAACAACAATTTAATTGTAGCCAATATACATAGTTTTAAAAATATAACCAGCACAACACAAACACTTATTTGCAAATTACCGGGATATAAATCAGTGGATGTCACATCATTTATAGACAAGCCTTCAGAAATCGTCGTTCTGGTCTTAAATCCTTTGCCAGCATCCGACGAGTTCGAATCATCATAGTTATGAGAGAGTGAAGTGTCTTGGCCGAAAATACTAGCCATAAAAAATGCTGGTTCCGAAGGTACAGGCATGGTCATGGTGGAGCTGCTCAACATTATAAGAATCGAAGCCATTGTTGGTCTTTTGGCAGCATTTTCTTGAACACACAACAACCCAATATGAATGCACTTTATCATGTCCTGTAACGAACCCGTGCCAGCTGCTCTCAAGACAGGATCTATCATATTCTCAGTCGTTCCTTCGCGCCAATTCTTCCATGTCTACAAATATATATGTATTTCATACGTATATGCACGCCATTTTGATCAGATTAATATTTGGCTTTAAAATATAAGCCATCTAAGTAATTAATTACTTACAAAAGTCAAAAGATCCTCCACATTGTCCCCGATCCTGATAGACCTATTTTTTTGACCGCTCATGATTTCCAGGACTAAAACTCCGAAACTAAACACATCCGACTTAACAGAGAAATGCCCGTGCATTGCATATTCAGGCGACATATATCCACTGCAACAACATATAAATATTTTATCAGCTTAGATTCTAATTCCAGCATATAATAAAAGACATTACTTACTAAGTTCCGACAATCTTGCTTGTATTTCCTTGAGTTTCATCTTGTTCGAATAATCTCGCCATGCCAAAATCTGCAATTTTAGGATTCATCTCTCTATCTAAAAGTACATTAGTTGGTTTGAGATCACGGTGAATGATCCTCAATTGAGAATCCTCATGCAAGTACACAAGTCCCCTTGCGACACCCCCTATGATCTTGTAGCGTTTATCCCAATCCAAACACGAGCGCTTTGTTGGGTCTATATGTTCAATTAAATAAGGTTAAATCAAATTAGTTACTTTTAAATTGAGCAATAAACTTTTACCAATATATTTATTATTTTATAAAATTATTAAGATGAAATATTACCTGACATACAGAGATCAAGGCTTCCATTCCTAACAAATTCATACACGAGAAGCTTTTCCGTTCCTTGTATAGAGAAACCCATGAGTCTAACCAGATTCCGGTGTTGAAGTTTAGCAAGTAATAAGATCTCATTCTTAAATTCTACATCACCCTGTCCTGAATTCTTAGACAATCTTTTGACCGCTATTTCTTGATCATTAGGGAGTTTTCCCTTAAATTAAATTATAAAAATTATTAGATTTTGTATAGTTTTTAGTTACAATCAACGTTTGTGCTTATCCAGAATGAACTCGTATATCAAATTACCTTATAAACAGCACCAAATCCACCTTGCCCAAGCTTGTTATCATCAGAGAAATCATTTGTTGCTGCTTTGATTGTGCTATAACCATATTGTAGAGATTCAACTGTAGTAATGTCGTCTACAACTTCATCTACTGTTAAAAATAAAGAAATTATACTTGAATACGTGGAGCAATTATATAGTAAATAAAATCACGGATTTCAAGAATAAGATTTCTTACAGATTTCTTACTCTCAGGATTTTTGATTGGTCTACGTTTTATCTTTTTTCTTAAACAGATGCCAACTAAAGCAACTATAACTATCACACACGCAGCAATTGAAACCGCAATAATAACGACAGTTCGAGCTGATGAATTGTCATCTTTTTTTCCTGCAAAATTTGAAAGAACTTGTCAATTATTTTAACACTAAAATAGTTAGGCCTCCTCTGGTTGATAAGATTAGCCATTATTAGTTACATAATTAGACCTTATTAGATGTTTTGTTAGTCCAGTAATTTTTCAAGTGCGCCCACAATTTTGGAAAATATGGCACTAATCTTAGCTAATTGGGCAATTACTTATTGGAACAGTCGAACAATATAATTGACGTGACGTAAGATTAATTAAGGTTATTAACTAAGGCCGGTTTGGTTGATGAGAGTAGCCAAGATTAACTAAATAGTAAAGTTTAATTTGATATTCGGATAAAATAATTGTGCTATGATAAGATGCATTAGTGACAAAATTGACTTTAGAGTTTTCCTCTCTCCTTCACAATGACATATATTCCATGAAGTTAAAAAATAACTTAAAACAAAATATAAAAAACATAAAATTTAAACATTGGACTTTTGAAAAAACAAATCTTAAAATATAAGTAAAAAGTCGAAAAAAAAAAACTTGTAAAAAATTAAGAAGGAATAGATTGAAAACATTTAAAATTAAATAAATTATAATAAATTAAGAAATAATAGAAAATAAAAATTATTATAAATAGTTAATAAAGAATTAAAAAATATAAGTTAGTAAAAGAATATAAAAGTACAAAGTAATTAAAAAAGTCAAAATTAAAAAATTAAAACATTGAAAAATATAACTAAATAAAATAATTTTAGAAAAAAACAATTATGTAAGATAAAAAAAAAGGGTAATTGGGTCATTTAAATTAAATTGGGGAATGTAAAGGAAACCAAATACCACTATTAATATGGGGTATTAATATGGGGGAGAAGATAAAAAATCCAAAATTTATTTAAAAGCAACCTTACAAATTAGTAGTCATAATTAATTGATAGTGAAAATTAGACTAATTATATAGGGCGAACGGCAAAAACACCCATCACAAAGGACTTAAATGCACATTGGTTCAAAAAAAATAGTCATTCAAATAAACACATCTCCATGTCTTTAGTTTAAAATACCCCCATAATATAATTCTTATCAATTCCATCATTTATGTTCTAACTTCCTTAATATTACACATTGACCTCGGATTTAAACAAATTATCACATTAACCCCCAATATAATAATTTTTAGAAAAATATTTATTTTTCAGAAAATAATTTTTTTTCTGAAAAAAAAAATTCCGGCCAGATCCCGGCGTTGATTTTTTTTTTTATTTTTTTTCTTTTTTTTTTTGAAAACTTTTTTTTGCTAAATCTTTTTTCCGGCCGGTCTCTGGCATTGACTTTTTCTTTTTTTATTCTTTTTTCTTAGAAGAAAATATTTTAATTAATATTACTGTCTTGGCTGCTAAATTACTATCTTGGACAGTAATATTATTGTTTTGCACAGTAATATTATGACTAATACATTTCCGAACAGTAATATTACTGTCCCAAACAGTAATATTATTGTATGAGACATTAATTTAGCAGCCAAGACAGTAATATTAATTAAAATAATCTTTTTTTTTAAAACAAAATTTCAAAAAAAAATCAATTAACAGTTA
This sequence comes from Erythranthe guttata, assembly GCF_056151865.1. Classification (NCBI taxonomy): domain Eukaryota; kingdom Viridiplantae; phylum Streptophyta; class Magnoliopsida; order Lamiales; family Phrymaceae; genus Erythranthe; species Erythranthe guttata. The sequence continues at coordinate 6,999,355 of NC_142540.1, forward strand.
AATTACAGTCTCCGACAGTTAAATAACTGTTGGAGACAATAATTTAGCAACGAAGACAGTAATATTAATTAAAATATTTTTTTAAGAAAAAAAAAAGATAATTAATAGTTAAATTACTGTCTCTGACACTTAAATAACTGCTGGAGACAGTAATTTAGCAGCCAATACAGTAATATTAATTAAAATATTCTTTTAAGAAAAAAAAAATCAATTAACAGTTAAATTACTGTCTCCGACAGTTAAAGAACTGTTGGAGACAGTAATTTAGGAGCCAAGACAGTAATATTAATTAAAATATTTTTTTAAGAAAAAAAAAAGTCAATTAACTGTTAAATTACTGTCTCCGACAGTTAAATAATAGCTGGAGACAGTTATTTAGGAGCCAAGACAGTAATATTAATTAAAAAAAATTAAGAAAAAAAGAAGTCAATTAACAGTTAAATTACTGTCTCCGACAGTTAAATAACTACTGGAGACAGTAATTTAGCAGTCAAGACAATAATATTAATTAAAATGTTTTTTTAAGAAAAAAAATTTATAAAAAATAAAAAAATAAAAATAAAGTCAATGCCGGAGATGCCGGTCTCCGGCGGTCAACGGCGGCTGACCGGCGGTCTCCGATGGTGGCGTGTCAAAATTGAAATTAGGGTTAAAATTGGTTAATTGGTGAAATTGGGCTAAATTGGGATGTAAATCATGAAACTGGCGTTGAATTGGGTGTCAACGAATTGAGGGTAATTTTTGTATATAATAAAGGATTTTCCTTATTTGGATATAAGTTTGAATGAACTAGATTTATTTGAAAGATATAAAAATTGAATGTCCCTCTTTTAATTAAGTGCCCTTGTCATGAACTTTTTTGAGATTAACCCAATTATATATTGACAACTAAAAGAGGTCTAGAGATTTAAATATCTTATCTCATAAACCAAATTACATGTGCCCCCATTTTTGGAAAATATGGATATATTCTTAACTAAACCAAATTACATGTGCCCTCATTTTTGGAAAATATGGATATATTCTTAACTAATTGAGCGATTACTTAGTGGGCCTATCTAAACTAGGGGTTGTCTAGGGTCCGAGAGGAGTAGTACTACTCGGAACCAAACGACTGAAAATCAACTAATAAAAATGTGACACGTATGATTTGTACGTACCCTATAAAAAAAGTGCGATACCTACCTTATAAGTGAAATTACATAAAAACTCCTATAACTAAAACTTAAGTGACAATTAATAGTAATTAATAATTAGGGCCATGACAAGGGGCTTAAATGTACATTGGTCCACATAAACAACAATCTTTCAAATAAACCCATCACCATGTATATACTCTAAAATACCCTCCATAATATATTTTTTATCAATTTCATCCATTATACTCTAACTTCCTTAATATTACACATTGACCCAGAATTTAAACAAATATATCACATTAACCCCCATTTTAATAATTTTTTGAAAAAATATTTTTTTTTAGAAAATAAATTTTTTTCAGAAATTTTTTTTCCTGCCAGATTCCTGCGTTGACCGGGCGGGCGGTGTCCAGCGTTGACTTTTTTTTTTTTAAACTTTTTTTTTCTGAATTTTTTTTTCCGACCAGTCAACCTCAGTTGACCGCCGCTTTCCGGCGTTGATTTTTTAGAAAAAAAAAAAATTTAAAATAAAAAAAATCAAAGCCGGAGACCATGCGATTGAGCTAACGGAAAAAAAATTCAGACAAAAAAAAAAGTTTTGGAAAAAAAAGAGTCAACGCCGGAGACCGTGGGTCTCTGGCGGTCTCCGGTGGTGGCGAGTCAAAATTGGGGTTAAAATTGAAATTATGGTCAAAAATTGGTTAATTGGTGAAATTGTGCTAAATTAGTTAGTCGAGGTATGATCGTGAAATTTTATTTTATTTGGGGGGCAAAGAGCAAAAATGACCAAAGTTAGGGGCAAAGTACAGTTAACCCTATTTTTAATTCTCTGGTTTAATAATGTAAGGTTAATAAAATAATTTTACATGAAGTACGATGGAGTACGACCTTTGTACGATCTATTTTTACTGGGTTCGTACTTTAATTTATAAATTTATAGGTTCGTACTGGATCGTACTAATTCGTACTTTAAATCAACGACTATAAATTTTTACTAAATATTTTCTAAGCACCAGATTACATCGTTTGGGTCCGAGTAGTACAACCCCTATCGGACCCTAGACAACCCCATCTAACTATATAATTTATTTTTCTTAAGTTATTAATTGGCCGCGGCTATTTGCAATACTAGTTCCATTTAGTTTAAGATCAAATTAAAAAAAATCAATGTACTAATATCCCTATTTTTTTTAAAAAACAAAAACTAAATTATGCAATACCATAAACTTAAAAACCAAAAAACCATAAAACCACAAGACCAATCTTCATCTTTTTTATCTTTCAAAACCCACAAAAATATCTCTCCTCATCTTCCATAAATCCACAAAACTTCAACATTCAAAATCCTCAAAAATCAACAAACATTACAAAGAGGGAAATTATGGAGTCAAGATACATCACAATGGAAGATTTTACGGTAAAAAAACTCAAAGAGGTGTGCATTTACATGTTTTATCAGATACTTTATCGTTTTTCAAGAAACAAATGCGCACAGATGCAAATCGACATTTACAGGTCAAAGTTTGTACCCAAAACTGGACATTAAGATGTAGAAAAAATCCGAACAGACAAAATTCAACATTTACATGGCAAATTTTGTACCCAAAACTCGACATTAAGATGTCGAAAAAATCCGTGCAAACACACTTTGACATTTACATGTCGAATTTTGTACCGAAAACTCGACATGTAAATGACGAATCGTGTCTGTGCATATTTGATTTTTGAAAAACGATGCCTAGCTAATAAAACACATAAATGCATATTTTTTAGGTTCTTCCACCATAGAATCTTCATTTTTTATGCTTTTTGACTCTATTTTCCATCGTTGAATTTTGAAGGTTTTGAATGCTTAGATTTTGTGGGCTTATAGAAAAGGAAGGAGGTATATTTTTGTGGGTTTTGAAAGATGGAGAAGACGAAAATTTGGTCCTGTGATTTTGTTGTTAATTTTTTATGCATGGTTTTTAAGTTTCTCGTATTGCATCCATTTGGTTTTTATTAATGTTTTTTAAGAAATAGGAATAGTATAGTATTTGTACATAGATATTTTTAATTTAGTGTTGCAACTAATAAAACTAGTAAATAAAACTGGTATTGCAAGTAGACGCGGCCTATTTAATTTTGTTAACTAAATATTATCTTCGGAAGCAATTAAAATACCTGATGGTGGTGGTGGTGGTGATGACCGCAATATTGGAGACCCGGGTACCGGCACGGTCATGGGCGCGGGCGGGGGTAGAGCCACACGCTCTAGTTGTTGAAGCACAGTTTCATTAAAAAATGGAAAAGTCTCATAACGAAAATAGCAGCTTTGCAAGAAGACTCTACCATCTACCTTATTGTCACAACATTCTGGTATATCCGCTTCAGCGGTTAATAAGCAAATGTTGCAATCCTTCTGAGACAAATCCGGGCTGCATTGAACCAGTGCATAAATTGTCTGAAAATCAGGGGCGGTGATATTCCCAGCAGCGACCTTCCTCGTGTCGCTGCCAGCCGCCGCCTTGATCCGAAGACCGTCGATAAGCTTTCTCAGGTCTTCTTTGAACCGATCGGGACTCGTAGCGTTTTTCAAACTCCGCCACCATAGGCCCGGGTGCGTCGCCAGAACTCCAAACATCGTCTCGTTCGAGTACCGCAACACACAGCCTTCGTCCCACTCAAAGGCCTGCTTATAATTAGGGCACGATGTTAGAATCCTGGGGGTGATATCCCGGAGACATCTGCGGCACTCGTCGAGCTCGACGTCGGCACCGCAGAGCACGGCGGCGTTGGCTCTATCGGGATATTGCCCGACGGAGGCGTTGTAGAAACCGCTGCTGCTAAGGCCTGTGGGGAGAGATGAAAGGACGGCGTTGAGATTTGACATGTACGTGCTGGTAGTGGTGTAGTTGCCATTGTTTAGGCACGTGGATTGGATAGAGGTTAACAAGTTTGCCAGAATGAGGAATCCGAAAATTAGAGACATTTTTTGATAGAGAGATTTGGAAAAATTGTTGCAATGTGCTATATTAATTGAATATAATTCAATGGCTAAATAGCTCTTCTTGTTTGACAATTTTCATCTCTCTATTCCCTAAGCTTTCCTGTGGATAACTGATCAAAAGAATTAAATATATATCCTTTGACTAGTTATTACTAATTAATAGTCTAAACCATTTATAAAGCCAAGTTTAGAGAAACAAGTGGTATGAGTGCTACTAAATTAGAGTAAAGTTGATCATAATACGTGTCTTGAATGTCAAAAAGGACTCTCGGCAAACGATACCTCCACTCTCGCATTGACAAAACACCAAAAGGACTCTCGGCAAACGATACCTCCACTCTCGCATTGACAAAAAAACATAAATAAATACGATATTTAGTGTGTTAGTAGAATTAGGATTATTATTAGAAAATTATATTTAGATTAGGAATTTTAGTTTGATTGTCACTAGATGTATATTACCCTTATTATAAAGGGGTTATTGGAGATAACCTCCACTACTTCTTTTAATAGAAAGATGTTCAAACTATTTTGCACTACTAGAGAAAAGTCTACTCCTAATTTTAGCCATTATTTTTTTTCAATTATGAACATGACACCTCATCAGAACTATCACCGCCCACCAACCCTTCTTTCTTTCTTTTTCTTTCTTTCTTTTTTTTTTTTTAATTTTTGTTTTTTTTTTTGGTTTTTCAACTTTTTTTTCTCTATCACGTATATTAATCAACTATGATGAAGCATAGTCGATTAATGAACTAAATAAAAAAGCACAACTACATAAAAACGAAAACTAACTATGATGAAGCACAGTAGATTAACCAAAATAGTCGTTAACACTTTAATTGACTACCAGAGCATGGTCGATTAACTAAGTCGACTATTTCTCTACCCGCGTTGTCCTCCGTTCAATCAACCAACAAACCCTAGATCTGCTCTCCATCGTCACCATACCACCACCATATCATACAATCACCATCCCACTTCGATATTCTGACGGTTTTTATTACGAATAAAGTAAATCACAACCTGCACCACCACCCATCAAAATTTGATTCTGGCAATAAATCGATAATTTAACCTATTTTTGTCGTCGATGTAGCAATCCTAGTAATCGAATTCAGAATCGGTATCAAAATCATCATCATCTTTAGGGCTTCTGTTCATATCTGCAAAAGTCCTAATTCCGCGAAGGGGTAGAGAGCGGGAGGAGTAGGAGGAAACGTCTCAATAGGGGAATTGAAAGCTGGAGAAGATGGATAACCACGAAGGCGACAACAATGACGGATTCAACGGGATTGGCATCGTTGTTCTGACGTTGATGCCGGTGATTGGTTCTTTATCTTCTGATCAAGAGATAATAAACTAGAGAATTGCGTGGGATAAGTAGAATAGAGAAAAAAACGGAGAAGAGACATGAGAAGAACGGAAAAAATAAAACTGGGGTTATAGAAGGATATAATAGACAATTTAAGGGTAGTTTTGAAATTATGAAAATAGTATTTGGGTAGAATATTAGCGAAGAAGGTTTTCTCTAATTATTTTTGGAAAGGGCATTTTTCTTAACTACATTTCCTAGATACGGGGTTCTTGCTAATTTTCCATATTATAAATAGGGTGCATCTATGAAAGAATAATAAAACACAAATCAAACTCACTGTGATATTATTCCAAGTAATCTAATATGGTATCTGCTACCCCCTTAGTCGGTGATATCGACTATAACTCGAGTGTGGCCGAGTTATAGTTGAAAGGGTGCTAAGAAGTGTTGGCACAAGGCAAGCTACACATGGGTCAACCGGTGGCCAAGAGTTGGGCAAGTATTGAGGTGCTTGGCCGAGAATTATAAGGCAAGGGTTTCAAGTGATTGGCAAGCATTGAGGTGCTTGGCCGAGAAAGGCATGGCAAGTGTGGGCAAGGCAAGCGGGCTGAATTGCACGGGCGGATTCGATCCTTGGGCGCACGCGCGCGCCGATTGGGCAAGCCGGGCAGCTAATAGACTCGGGAAGTTAAGGAAGGCAGTTGCGGAGCGGTTGGCATCAACAATGGCTTAGAAAACCGTCCATTTATGTTGTATTAGTGATCCAAGTGGCTGGCCTGCGTGCCGCCATGTGTCCCGTGGCAGTTTAGTGTGTAAACTGCATTGTAACTTGTATTTATAGGCCCTAGAGTGCACAAATCCGACCCATTCAGATAGAGGGACTCAGATTGCAATTGTTAGCATCTGTTGTGAGGATTCTTTGTGTGCACCAAGGGCTTTCCTTGTATTGTTCGTGAGTAAATCAATAAAGGTTGAGTGTTGCTCGTAAATTGCTTGTATTGTTCGATTTCCGCTGCATACTTGCGATTGTTGCTGTTCATTTGATACAACGATGGTGCCTTACGTTTGTGTGAAGAATTGTTGAGTAGGCTGACTGATTTAGTGTGTAAATCAGGCCGTACGGTGGGAAAATTTCGGTTATAAATTAACCCCTGTAACAGTTGGTATCAGAGCCCGGTTCTCGGGTTCTGAACGGTGTTCTTCGACATGGAAGATTCAGGTTCTTCCTCAATGACGAATCCTACACGAGCAGCATTGCTCGATATGGAAGCAAGATTGCAATGTCTTGAGACTCTTGTTGGGCCGCCCGTTGATCTGAGAGCAGCCCCTATTCTCCAACAACGTGTTGATGGGCAACAAGCATTCGAACGGCTATCCAAATCTATAGCCGACGATCTACCAGAATTTGTGGAGACTAGGATGGCAAGTGCTGCTGAAGATCTCGGGTTGCTAAGTGATGCGGTTGAAGCCAAGTTTGAAACATTTTTGACGGATTTGGTTGTGGTGAAGCGGGCGATTCGTGAGGGGACATCGAGTGCTGTTGAGGGCAGATCGTCGTTGTCCAAAGTACGGGCGCCTGAACCCGCTACAATTGGTGGTGCATGTAGCGCAAATGAGTTAGAAAACTTCCTTTGGGACATGGAGAACTATTTTCAGGCAGCAAACGTGTCCGATCAAGAGAAGGTAACCATTACAAGCATGTACTTGTCGGGTGATGCGAAGTTATGGTGGCGAGCATGTCTTTCCGACGATGCTAGTGAAAATCGGGACAAAATTGAAACCTGGGAAACGTTGAAGAAGGAGTTGAAAGAACAATTCCTCCCTTGCAACACGAGTTGGTTGGGAATCCCTACGTCAATTGAAGCATTAGGGGTCCGTTCATGAGTACGTGAAGGACTTCAGTTCCTTGATGCTTGACATTAGGGATATGTCGGAGGAAGACAAGATCTTTAACTTCATGGCTGGTTTGCAACCTTGGGCACAATCTGAGTTGCGAAGGCAAGGCGTGAAGGATCTGCCGGGAGCAATTGCCACTGCAGATCACCTTGTTGATTACAAGATGGTTGGTGCCAAGGATGTTGAAAAGAATGAATCCGGCAAGGATAAGAGCAAGGCCAAGAAGTCGGGTGGAAAGTTTGGCCGAGATGGAAAATTAAAGGCCAAGAAGAATTTCGAGAAGCCCACGGGAACGGCCAAACCCGCGGGACAATTGACCGTTAACAAGGAAAACAAAGGCTGTTTCTTGTGTAACGGTGACCATCGAATGAGGGACTGCCCGAAACGAAGCAAATTAAATGCTTTGATGCTGGAATCGGATGGAGATGGTGATGACCCTAAGCAAGTCAACCCCATCCAGTTGTTGAGTGCCTTGACGGTCGAGAAGGTACCTAGCAACCCCAAAGGTTTGATGTATGTCGAAACCTTGCTGAACGGGATGAAAGTGATGGCCATGGTGGATTCGAGTACAACGCACAACTTTGTTGCCGTTCGAGAGATTGGAAAGCTGGATCTGAATCTCTCACAACATGCAAGTAGAATTAAAGCCGTGAATTCAGAAGCCCAGCCGGCGAGGGGCGTAGCCAATGTAGAGTTGTGCATTGGTCCTTGGCGTGGGCAGTGTTCATTTACTGATGTACCACTAGACGATTTTGACGTGATTTTGGGGCAAGAATTTCTGTTGTCGGCCTGTGTTGGTGTCATACCTTTCCTGAGTGGATTGTTGTTCATGGATCCTAGTTGTCCATGTTTCGTGAAGGGAACGTTTGTGGAGAAGGTCAAAGAGAAGAATTCTGAGGGCTTATTGTCGGCATTGCAACTAAACGCGGTTCTAAGACATGGCGAGCCAACCTGCCTGGCTGCATTGGTCGAAATCAAGTCGGATGTGTACCAAGAGATGCCGGATGCAGTTGCTGAATTGCTGGCTGAATTCGAGGATGTGATGCCTCCTGAATTACCGAGAGAGTTGCCGCCTCGGCGAGCCATTGACCATAAGATCGAGTTGGAACCGGGGGCCAGGCCGCCAGCACAAGCACCGTATCGGATGGGTCCTTCGGAGTTGGCTGAGCTCAGAAGGCAGTTGGACGATTTGCTGAGTGCAGGTCTTGTGCAACCTTCCAAAGCTCCTTATGGGTCGCCGGTTCTGTTCCAAAAGAAGCAGGACGGTTCAATGATGATGTGTGTAGACTATCGGACATTGAATAAGGTTACTATAAAAAATAAGTACCCTATTCCTAATGTGTTGGATCTTTTCCACAAGTTGGCGAGGGCACGGTTTTACATAAAGATTGATCTTCGGGCTGGATATTGGCAAGTTCGTGTGGCACAAGGTGATGAGGCAAAGACAACTTGTGTGACGAGATATGGCTCGTACGAATTCTTGGTTATGCCTTTCGGCTTAACCAATGCTCCCGCAACTTTTTGAAACCTCATGAATGATGTGTTGTACGAGTTTCTCGATCGTTTTGTGGTGGTATATCTTGATGATATCGTGGTTTATTCTGAATCGTTGGGCGAGCATGTCGGGCATATGCGGGTTGTATTCTTGAAGTTGAGGGAGTACAAGTTGTATGCCAAGAATGAGAAGTGTGATTTCTGCCGGGAAGGAATCTCGTTCCTTGGCCACATTATTAGCCAAGGAAATATTAAGATGGATATGAAGAAGGTTCAAGCTGTGACAGATTGGCCCGCTCCTTCGAAAGTGGCCGAGTTGCGTTCGTTTTTGGGTTTGGCAAACTACTATCGAAGGTTTATCAAAGGGTATTCAAAGATTGTGAATCCTTTGACCGATCTTTTGAAGAAGGATCAGAAGTGGGAATGGACTTCGGATTGTGATGGTTCGTTTGAGAAATTGAAGGGTGCTATATCTTCGGAACCAGTACTGAAGTTGCATGAGTTCGATAAGCCGTTTGAGTTGCAAACGGATGCTTCTGACCGTGCTATCGGGGATGTGTTGGTGCAAGACAAGCATCCCGTTGCCTTTGAAAGTAGAAAGCTGAAAGATGCTGAGATGTTGTACAGTACTCATGAGAAGGAAATGACGGCAGTGGTGCATTGTTTGGATGCTTGGAAGCATTACTTGTTGGGTATGAAGTTTGTGGTTGTCACCGACAATGTGGCAAACACATACTTCAAGACTCAAAAGAAATTGTCGCCGAAACAAGCAAGATGGCAAGAATTCTTGGGTGAATTCGATTTCGAGTTGGTACATCGACCGGGAAAGCATAATGACGTGGTTGATGCACTGAATAGGAAAGTCGTTGAATCCTACGTTGGTGCCTTGACTCGTGTGGAGTCTGATTTTCTTGAAAGGGTTCGAGAGGTAGCCAAGACTGATTTGGTCTACCAAAAGATGGCTGAGCAAGTACGGGCTGGGCAGATTCGGAAATATTGGCTAGAGGATGGGCTGTTGTTTGCTAAGGGTGGCCGTGCTTATTTGCCACGCAGCTCCCTTAGACGTGAACTATTGCGGGAAACACGTGATCCGACGTGGGCTGGTCATCCCGGAATTGACAGAATGTTGGCCCTTCTAGCACGATCGTACTATTGGCCAAAGATGGAGTTTGACGTTGAGGCATACGTCAAGACTTGTCTAGTTTGTCAACTAGACAAGACCGAGAAAAAGAAGGAGGCCGGGCCGTTGCAGCCTCTGCCCATTCCGGAGAGGCCTTGGCAATCGGTTTCGATGGACTTTGTGTCGGGATTTCCGAAAGTGAACGGTAACGCTTCTATCTTTGTGATCGTTGACCGTTTCTCGAAGTATGGGATTTTTATTGCTGCACCAATGGCTTGTCCGGCTGAAGTAGCTGCTGAGTTGTTTTTGAAGAATGTTGTGAAGTATTTTGGTATTCCCGAAGACTTTATCAGCGATCGGGATACTGGGTTTACGGGCCGTTTCTCGACCACGCTATTCAACATGTTGGGGACTGAATTGAAGTTTTCTACGGCAAATCACCCCCAAACGGATGGACAGACGGAGCGAATGAATGCCGTGTTGGAAGATTGTCTTCGGCATTATGTTAGTGCGAGCCAAAAGGATTGGGTCGGTTTGCTTGATACAGCCCAATTCTGCTACAATCTTCACAAGTCCTCAGCTACAGGGATGAGTCCGTTTGAGTTGGTGTACAGGCAGCAACCAATGGTGCCGCATGAGGTGGCATTGCAGCGAACCGGAGGGAAGTGTCCTGCTGCCTATCGCTTTGCTCGTGCTAGACAAGAATTGCTAGACGAGGCAAACGATAGTTTGATGAAAGCACAAGCGAGGATGAAGAAATATACTGATGCTCATCGAAGAGACGTGGAATTTCAAGTTGGTGATCAAGTGTTACTGAAATTAACGCCTCAAATTTGGAAGAAAATCAGTTCCAAATCAGTGCACCGTGGGTTGGTGCCAAAGTATGACAGTCCTTTTGAAGTGGTGTCAAAAGTTGGTCGAGTTGCCTATCGTTTGAAGTTGCCGGACAGATTGAAAGTGCATCCTACGTTTCATGTGAGTTTCTTGAAGAAGTTCAACCAAGATTTACTCGATGAAAGTCGGAAGCAAACGAAGAGAGCCCCACCAGTGGTCCGAAAGGAATTTGAGAGAGAGATTCAGCAAATTCTGGACCACAAGACCCAAGGTCAAAGCAAGAAGAACCGGCGGACTGAATTTTAATTCATTGGAAAAATTCAGAGGTGGCTGATGCTACTTGGGAGAAGGCAGTGAATCTGTGGCAGTTTGAAGACGAGTTGGCAAAGTATTGGGAGAATCTGAAACGGGTGAACAGTTCGACGAGGGCGTCGAACACCGTTGGTGCGGGAGGTCTGTTACCCCCTTAGTCGGTGATATCGACTATAACTCGAGTGTGGCCGAGTTATAGTTGAAAGGGTGCTAAGAAGTGTTGGCACAAGGCAAGCTACACATGGGCCAAACGGTGGCCGAGAGTTGGGCAAGTATTGAGGTGCTTGGCCGAGAATTACAAGGCAAGGCTTTCGAGTGATTGGCAAGCATTGAGGTGCTTGGCCGAGAAAGGCATGGCAAGTGTGGGCAAGGCAAGCGGGCTGAATTGCACGCGTACGGGCGGATTCGATCCTTGGGCGCAAGCGCGCGCCGATTGGGCAAGCCGGGCAGCTAATAGGCTCGGGAAGTTAAGGAAGGCAGTTGCGGAGCGGTTGGCATCAGCAATGGCTTAGAAAACCGTCCCTTTATGTTGTATTAGTGAACCAAGTGGCTGGCTTGCGTGCCGCCATGTGTCCCTTGGCAGTTTAGTGTGTAAACTGCATTGTAACTTGTATTTATAGGCCTTAGAGTGCACAAATCCGACCCATTCAGATAGAGGGACTCAGATTGCAATTGTTAGCATATGTTGTGAGGATTCTTTGTGTGCACCAAGGGCTTTCCTTGTATTGTTCGTGAGTGAATCAATAAAGGTTGAGGGTTGCTTGTAAATTGCTTGTGTTGTTCGATTTCCGCTGCATACTTGTGACTGTTGCTGTTCATTTGATACAACGATGGTGCCTTACGTTTGTAAGAAGAATTGTTGAGTGGGCTGACTGATTTAGTGCGTAAATCAGGCCGTACGGTGGGAAAATTTCCGTTATAAATTAACCCCTATAACAGTATCAGAGTCATACTGTTGTTTTTTTTGGTGTTTCTCCATTTTGCGTTCTAACGAGACAGAAAACACCGTATATCGGCGTTTTTTTTTTCTTTGCAATCTTGTTTGTTGTGTTTCTTCTTATTCTTCGTGCTTTCAAAGGAAAACACCAAAATTTATCATTCTTATTTTTCTTTGTCGTCTTGCTTTTTGTGTCTTTCCATCTTTCGTTTGATTCCACTGATACAAAAAACACCATCAACCACTGATGTTAGTCAATGAATGTACTTTTTCTAGAACAGTTTTATTTTTCGTGTTTCTTCTTCTTTATTGTGCTTAGATCGCAAAAGGCACTATTAATTTCTTTTAGATGATATTTTTTGGTAAAAAGAATAGTTTTTATAACATCTTCAAATATTTGAAATTTAATTATTTTTATCAAGCGATCCCTTTGCTTAATCATAATTCTTACGAGTTCAATTTTTTTTTATATTATTTAATATTGTGTATGCATGAAATTTTATTTCGTATCATGTATTAAGTAAAATTAGTCCAAATTAATGTATTTAAGTAATCTATAGAATTATCGATTGTCCAGGCTACTAACCTAATACTGCGATTTTATTTCACAATTTATTGGTAAATTTGAAAATCCATAAGAATAAATTATGCCAAAACGCAAAATATTAAATGAGTCGTGTTTGAGCCTAACAGTATATATAAGCCTGTGAGTTTGTGATTCAAATCGTGAATCTCGATAGTATTTGAACCGATCAAAGCTCGGGTCACATGTCCAATTTTGTCACCCTTAACCATGAATCTTGAATTTGTCTTGGCTACTAACCAAACATTACGATTTTATTTCACAAATTTGGAGGTAAGTTTGAAAATTCATAAAAATAAATTATGCAAGAAGAATCTTATAGCCCCCTTACGTGGGTGCTAATTAAAAATTGCTTATGGTTAATCCACCAGAAGAAGTCTACTTGACTTGAGACCTTATTGTCAGAAACATGGAGGCATGTTATTCGTCTTCCTATAATGAACTAAATCCATTTCGTAATGCAAATAAAGATAATCAACTTGGCACGACTTGCTAACCAACACTTCATCACAATTCACAATATACATAGCTGTGTCAGTCTCTTACTGATAGATCAATGGAATTAAGAGATGCTATTGTCAAGGCATAATTGATACGTACAATTATACAGCAGATTCTTTGGCAGTAAATATTACTCCTATTATATAGGGCTAATTTCACATACCTCCCATGTATTCTTCATTTACCCCATCGTACTATCAAAACTTTTACTTACCCACTAATGGCTAAGAGTCAACATAAAATCACAGTTAATATAGGCGGAAATTGGAGAATGTACAAAACTAACCTTCAAATATTAATTAATTAAAAAGGGCTTATTTTACATACCCCTAGGTACCAAATAAATTAGGGATAAACTCAAGCCAAAATCATCCTTTAGCATACCTCTGGATATGCGAAAGTACTATACTACCCTTATATGAAAAGTTATATGCGATTTTCGGCCAAACTGCATTTAGCATTTTCATTATTAGCATTTTCATTTTCATTATTATTATTATTATTATTATTATTATTATTATTATTATTATTATTATTATTATTATTATTATTATTATTATTATTATTATTATTATTATTATTATTATTATTATTATTATTATTATTATTATTATTATTATTATTATTATTATTATTATTATTATTATTATTATTATTATTATTATTATTATTATTATTATTATTATGATGATTATTATTATTATTATTATTATTATTATTATTATTATTATTATTATTATTATTATTATTATTATTATTATTATTATTATTATTATTATTATTATTATTATTATTATTATTATTATTATTATTATTATTATTATTATTATTATTATTATTATTATTATTATTATTATTATTATTATTATTATTATTATTATTATTATTATTATTATTATTATTATTATTATTATTATTATTATTATTATTATTATTATTATTATTATTATTATTATTATTATTATTATTATTATTATTATTATTATTATTATTATTATTATTATTAGTATTATTATTATTATTATTATTATTATTATTATTATTATTATTATTATTATTAATTAGGGTAAATTACAAACACCCCCCTGAGGTATGGTCAAATTACAAAAACCCCCCTCTTGTTTGGATAATTACATCTACCCCCTCAACTATGATTTTTTTCTTACACCTCCACCCTTATTGTGCCAAATTCAATACAATCATCTAGATTCCGTGGAATGTGCTCTAGTTTGTATTCGTTTTGTGTAAAAATACAGTTTCCGATGCACCACAAACTGATATACACAAGCTAAAAATCACATATTATGATCATCTTACTTCATAATGTAGAGTTTGAATAGTACAAAACGGGTACAAAAGTGATAATATTTCATATAATCTCGAAGAATCCACTAAATTTGAAGAGCTGAGGGGGTGGTTGTAATTATCCAAACAAGAGGGGTGTTTTTGTAATTTGACCATACCTCAGGGGGGTGTTTGTAATTTACCCTTATTATTATTATCATCATCATTATTATTATTATTGTTATTGTTATTATTATTATTATTTTATTTTTTTTAATTAACTTCTTACGTGTTGTGTTTCTTTTCAGGTGAAGCATAATAGTTCAGGTATTTATAATTTATTACTATAATGCAAAAGGATAGTCTACCATACAAGTGCTTAAAAAAATGAAACTGATAACCATTAATGACAATTATTGAAACTCATACTACGAAATTGACCATTATTTAGTTATAGACTTATAGTACAACTAAGTGATTGATGGCAGTTGTGGATTTAGGTCCACAGACAATAACAAGCCACAGAAAATGAAAATTGAATCAAGAAAGAATATGCAAATACCACTGTGTTGACTCAACCGACTGTTGACATCGTTGCAGGTATCATAACTATAGTTACCACATATCTAAAACTGAAAGCTGTAGAACAGATAACGAACACAATATTTAAAGTGGTTCGACCTGTATCACTACAGGCCTACATTCACTGTGCAGAGAGAACAAAATCCACTAAATCAAGAAGGTTACAGATTACAATATAGTGATAACACTGAAGCTCTCAACAGGTATTTCGCCTAAGCTGTATTGACACTCCTTTGTGTATACCTCATTGTTTCTCACTTATTTCCCAACCCCAAATCTCACATCCGTGAAGATTTCCTTCTAGCTTATTCCTTTTATTCTTGAATTTCTAGCCCTTCAAGCCTTATCCCCTTGATTAGCCTTAGCCTCCAAGCCTCTTCCCAAGTGCTTTATATATGCAGTTAACCCTAGCATAAAGCAAACTTGGTCCCAAGGCAAACCACTGAGAGCACGACAGGTGTCCACCACAGTCAGTGGTCCTCGCGTTTTCTATCTTATAGTGTAATAACTCCTTACACTTTTCAACTCATCCCTTTGGCTTTACTTTAACTGCTGACTCAGATAAAGTATCCACTTGACATTTACACGAGGATATGAGTCACAGCATAATAATTCTTCACCTTGACTCATAATCCACGTAGGCTCCTCTTCTCTCTCATCTCTGCACCCTAACTTCTTACCAAGCTAGCTCCACCTAACTTCTTATCAAGCTAGCACTACCTACAACAGCTCACCAAGTCCATACAATACTTGAACTTTGAAACTGGTAGAGATTTTATTAGCATATCATCAGCATTGTCATATGTATGCACCTTCTCCACCTTGATCTGACCTTTAGAGACAGTATTTCTCAAAAAGTTCAGTCTCACATCAATGTGTTTAGACCTCTAATGAAACACTTGATGTTTGGTCAAGTGAATTGCACTTTGTTTGTCACAGTACACATTCACATTCTCCTACTCAATCCCCAACTTCTGAACCATCCCAATCATCCATGTAGCTTCTTTGACGGCCTGAGTCACTGCCATATATTCAGCTTCTGTAGTAGACAAAGCTACCACTGATTGGAGGTTTGACTTCGAAATCACTACAGTTCCAAACAGAGTGAACACATATCCTGTTAGGGATTTCCTTGTGTCAACACTACCAGCATAATCTGAGTCCACAAAACCCTTCAATGGATCACCTTCTATTCTATCATTCCGCTTGAATAGAAGTCAAATCTCAGCAGATCCCTTCATGTATCTCAAAGTCCACTTGAGTGCTTCCCAGTGTGCCTGCCCTGGATCAGCCATAAACCTGTTGATCACACTTGCAGCATGTGACAAATCTGGCCGACTACATACCATGCAATACATCAAGCTCCTAACTGCATTAGCATAAGGCACCTTTCCCATGTATCTCTTCTCTTCATCAGTTGCAGGTGCTTGGGACTTTGATAGTCTGAAATGCTGCCACATAGGAGTAGACACTTTCTTGGACTGATGCATGTTGTATCTCAATACAAGCTTCTCAACATAAGACTGTTGGGACAAGAACAAGTGACCACTTCTTCTGTTTCTCACTATCTGCATTCCCAAGATCATCTTGGCAGACCCCAAATCTTTCATGTCGAACTCAAATTTCAGCTTCTGCTTGATATCATTTATCTCTCCCTTAGACTTGCTTGCAATTGAGCATGTCACCCACATACAACAACAAGTAAGCTCTAGCTCTTCCTTTTTCCTTTCTTACATACACACAAGAGTCATACTGCATCTGTCGAAACCAATTGACAACATAAAGTCATCAAATCTTTTATACCACTGCCTTGGACTTTGCTTGAGTCCATACAGTGGTTTCCTCAACAAACAGACCTTGTCTTGGTTAGATTCCTCAATGAATCCCTCTGGCTGATCCATATGAATCTTTTCCTCCAACTCACCATATAAGAAAGTTGTTGTCACATCCATCTATTCCAACTCAAGGTCATATTGAGCTACTAGTGCCAACACAATTCTGATTGAGCAATTTTTAACCACTGGTGGAAAAAAATTCATTGAAATCTATCCCTTTCACCTGTGAGAATTCTCTAGCAACCAATCTAGGCTTGTAACCAGGCTTGTTCACCCCGGGGATTCCCTCTTTCTTCTTGAAGAGCCATCGACAACTCACCGGCTTCTTCCCGCTTGGTCTCTCCACCAAGACCCAAGTCCCATTCTTGTTCAATGAATCTATCTCTTCCCTCATAGCTTCACTCCACTTTCGTCTTTCCTTCCCATTAATTGCTTCATGGTAAGTGGCTGGCTCACCTTCTTCAATATCAGAAGCAACATTGAGTGCGTAGGAAATCATATCAGCTTGTCCAAACCTTGTAGGTGGTTAAATTCGCCTCCTGGTTCTATCTCTGGCCAAATGGTAATCCTTCAGAGCCTCATCTGATTAAGACTTTCACTGTGATCTGATTCTTCCTGAGCATTTGTGGTCATAGCCCGCTCAACTGTGGTCTCTTGTTGAAACTCCACCTCAATCTGAGTACCATCACTTGAAGTTCCTTGGATAGACGGGTATTCAATCATCTTAGCCATCTTCGATTCATCAAAGACTACATCCCTACTCACAATACACTTCCCTTGACCAGGTTCCAAACACCATAACTTAAACCCCTTACCCCGGTTGGATAACCAATGAAGGCACATTTGAGGGCTCTAGATTCTATCTCTGGCCAAATGGTAATCCTTCAAATCCTCATCTGATTAAGAACTTTCACTGTGATCTGATTCTTCCTGAGCATTTGTGGTCACAGCCTACTCAACTGTGGTCTCTTGTTGAAACTCCACCTCAATCTGAGTACCATCACTTGAAGTTCCTTGGATAGACTGATATCCAATCATCTTAGCCATCTTCGATTCATCAAAGACTACATCCCTACTCACAATAAACTTCCCTTGACCAGGTTCCAAACACCATAACTTAAACCCCTTACCCCAGTTGGATAACCAATGAAGGCACATTTGAGGGCTCTAGATTCTAGTTTATCACCTTTAACATGGGCATAGACTAAACAACCAAAGACCTTCAAATTACTGAAATTAGGAGGTTTTCCATACCATTTCTCATACGGAGTTTTGAACTCAATTTCTGTGAAGGGACTTATGTTGATGAGATATGTTGTTGTTGCCACTGCTTCTCCGCAAAACTTCTTTCGTAAACCAGCACCAAGAAGCATGCACATTACTCTATTCACAATGGTTCAATTCATTCTCTCTGCCACTCCATTTTTCTGAGGAGTGTGTGCTACTGTCTTGTGCCTTGTGATGTGCTTTCCAGAAATCATTGAACTCACCATAAACAAATTTCAAGCCATTATATGTCCTTACATGCTTCAGTTTATTTCCTAATTGATTCTCCACTCCACTAGCCAATGCTTGAACCTCTGAAATGCTTCATCCTTTGATTTTAGAATAAAAGTCCACAACTTGAGTAATCATCTATGATTGAAAGGAAATACTTGCCACCACCAAGAGTGTTTGTCCTAGCTAGTCCCCACAAGTCACTGTAAACATAATCCAAAGGCCTTTTTGAAGTGTGTGATTCAGTACCAAAACTGATCCTCTTAGCCTTTCCAAGAACACATAACTCACAGAACTCCAGCTTATCCACCTTGTCATGTCCCAACAACTGTTGTTTAGACAATTCATGTAGACCCTTCTCACTGATATGACCAAGTCTCAAATGCCAGAGCTTAGTCTTATCATCCTTATGGTTTTCAATACTAGAAACACTATCAATAACCGTTTGTCCAAATATATGGTAGATTCCATTGTTTATGTATGCCTTCATCACAACCATAGACTCCTCAGACACCTTCAAAATACCATTGCTCCCACTAAACGTGGGGCCACTCTTCTATAAGACTCCAAGAGATATCAAGTTCCTCTTGACCTGAGAAACAAATCTCACTTCCAGTAAGACCCTCTCAATTCCATCAAACATCTTGATTATTAGTTAACCAATTCCTTTCTCATAGCAAGCATCATTATTCCCCAATAAGACTGTACCCCTCTTATTTAACTCGAGAGTTTCAAACCAATCCTTATTTGATGTCATGTGAAAAAAGCACCCTGAATCCAATATCCAATCCTTCTTAACATCACCATCAGTGACAGCAAGGACATCATAGGATTCAAATTCCTCAGCTATAATATCAGCTTCTCCATTGTTCTGCCTCTGATCTTGTGCTTTATTCTCCGGGCAATCCTTCTTGAAGGGGCCAGGTTTCTTGCAGCTATAACACTTCCATTCACCCCTTTCGATCGGAGTCTTCTTGCCCTTTACTGACTTGGATCTGTACTTCGGTTTTTTGTCCTTGAAGTCTCTCTTCTTAGATCTTCCCCCAACACTGAGTCCTTCTCCAGATTCATGAACTTTCCCTTCAAGTTTCTTCAACAATTCTTTAGCCTTGATTGCATATTGCACCTCTTCTAGTGATATGGTTTGTTCCCTTCCATACACCAGTGCATCCTTGAAATGCTCATAAGACTTTGGAATAGCATTGAGTAGCATCAGAGCTTTATCCTCATCTTCAAGCTTCACCTCAATATTCTCAAGGTCATCCAAAATCTTGTTGAACTCATCTATCTGTTCCGACAGATGTAGACCTGACCATAGTTCGGTTCGGTTCTAGTTCCGGTTCCGAACCGCCGGTTCCGGTTCCGATTTTGGAGGAACCGGAACCGAACCGAAAAAATCCGGTTCTGGTTCGGTTCCCGGTTAGAACCGGTAGACCGCTGGTTCTTAATATATATATATATATATATATATATATATATATATATATATATATATATATATAGAGAGAGAGAGAGAGAGAGAGAGAGGGAGAGAGGAATTTTTTTTTTTTAAACCGGTTCAAACGGTTAGAACCGCGGTTCGAATCGTCGGTTCGCGGTTCCAAAAATAAGGAACTGGAATTGAACCGGTTTTCTTGATTCCAGTTCCGGTTCCGGTCAAACTGGTTCCGGTTCGGTTCTAAAACCGTTGACCCCCGTTCGATTCCGGTTCCGGTTCCGGTTTTAACCGAACCAGTGGTCAGGTCTAGACAGAGGCTTGTCATCACTCATCTTGAAGGAATACAGTCTCTGTTTCAAATTGAGTCTGTTTGTGAGAGATTTGGTCATATACAGTTGTTCCAACTTCAACCAAACGCCTTGTGCAGTGGTCTCTCTAGCTAATTCCCTCAGAGCCTTATCACCAAGGCTCAAGATGATCGAGTTGTGAGCTCTATCCATCAAGTCATTTTTCTCCTTTTCTGATAAGGAATCCAAAAGCTCTTTGGCACGCTTCAAAGCATCTATCAACCCCTGTTGCACCAATATGGCTCTCATTTTCACTCTCCAAAGACCAAAATCACTAGATCCCGAGAACTTCTCCACCTCAAACTTGGTAGATCCCATACTGTGTGCTCCAATCTTCCCACAGAAGGCGCCAATTGTTGTGGATTCAGGTCCACAGACTATAACAAGCCACACAAAATGAAAATTGATCCAAGAAAGAACACACAGATACCACTGTGTTGACTCAACCGACTGTTGACACCGTTACAAATAACACAACTACAGTTACCACAGATCTAAAACTGAAAGCTATAGAATAGATAAAGAACACAATATTTAAAGTGTTTCGACATGTATCACCACAGGCCTACATCCATTGTGCAGAGAGAAGAAAATCCACTAGATGAAGAAGGTTACATATTACAAGATAGTGATAACACTCAAGCTCTCAACAGCTATTTCACCTAAGTTGTATTGACACTCCCTTGTGTATAACTCACTGTTTCTCTCTTGTTTCCCAACCCCAAATCTCACATAATCTGTAAAGCTTTCCTTCTTGCTTTCCTTCTAGCTTATTCCTTTTTATTCTTGAGTTTTCAGCCTTTCAAGCAGTATTCCCTTGATTAGCCTTAGCCACTAAGCCTCTCCTCCAAGTGCTTTATATATGCAACTAACCCTAGCATAAAGCAAACTTGATCCCCAAGCAAACCACTGAGAGCACAACAGGTATCCACCACAGTCAGTGGCCCTCACGTTTTCTGTCTTCTAGTGTAACAACTCATTACACTTTCCAGCTCATCTCTTTGGCTTCACTTTAACTACTGACTCAGATAAAGTTTCCACTTGGCATGTACACGTGGATATGAATCACAGAATAACAAAGGGCAAAAATAGAGAAGACAAAATGTTAAGAAACAGAAAACATTCACACTTTATATAAATAATAATAAATATAAATATAATATATAAATATAAATATAAATATAAATATAAATATAAATATAAATATAAATATAAATATAAATATAAATATAAATATAAAATATAAATATAATATAAATATAAATATAAATAACAGGGTAAAATATGGCTCTATTCTTAATTAATTGGGCGATTACTTATTGGACCGATCCAACAATATAATTTTCTTTTCCTAAGTTATTTAATTAGTAGCGACTATTTGCAATACTAGTTTCAGTAAGTGCAAGATCAAATTAAAAAAACCAATGTACTAAGTGCTTGTTGGGTTACGGATATAAGGTTCTACTGACTAAATAGTAGGGGCTAATAATATGTCAGGTTGGCAAGATTCACACTTTTTTTTAACCCCGCTACTAAAATCAAAGCATGCTATTAAATGGTACTATTTCATTAAATTAGTAGCACCCCTCTCCCCTGAGATTAATTTAATAGGGGGTGACTAAAAAGGAAAAATACAATTTTATCCTTAACATTATGGGTAAATAGCACTTAACCCCCATGTGGTTTGGACATTTTGCACATGACCCCCTTATGGTGTGAAATTAGGCACATAATGTTAGAGTAGGTGACCAACAAGCCAACTTTTGGCTGTGGTCTTTCGTATTTATTATTGTAATAAACGAACCTTTATTCGTATTAATGATAAAACACCTTGGCATTCTATATCTTTGTCCCTTTGTCACAAGCATAGATATAGTCCTTACAGTTATTACAAGTACTAGTAATTGATCGTTAGGATCGTGAGATATTTACTCAAGTATTATAACTGTTAAACGTGTTCCTAGTCGAAGGGTTACGCCACTAATGAGGATATCGGCCTTTCCCATTACGACTAGCACTTAGTGTATGTGTACTGCATCTCATCAGTAAACGGTATTGTGATATCGGCATACAGAAGTGGGTGCTCGTAAGTTGACGAGTTCACTGAACTCCCTCACCCTAGAAATCTCTAAGTGGTTCCCAATAATCGAGTAGAGATATCTATGGTATAGTTGTACACCATTAGTCCTTATGACCTAGACATCACCGTGACTTCACTAGAGGACCAGCTGTATCGTGACCTGTCCCTGAGTTCCACCGAGGACCATCCCAAGGGCCAGTGTTCGTGCAGTCCGAAATCTAGTGGGAGGTCTGTGCATTGTAGTCGGGGATTCGATCGCTGGAATAGTCTTGGATGTCCTGTGTGTTCTGAAAGTTTGTAATCATTCTAAGTCTCTGGCCAGAGCTGACTAAGTGATGATTAGAGAATTCGATTCTCTAAGTCATGCACGTAAGGATTACAACACTTAGAACGATCGCACCGTCATCGAACATATAAAGAGGTCTCGATGAACCAATGCCTCTAGTTCGATCGGGACATATGAATCGAAGGGACCGTACTGTACGTTAACTATATCTGAAGGTTCTTGCAGGCACTTCATTTGTATCTAGGGAATCATGACGCGTAGTTGCTAGACGCCAATCTTGATTCGTTGGGTGCTTAAGGTGAAACGAGCTTCATCTTAATCGTAACTCTAAGGGACGAGTTTTGACCACAAAGAGTTGTGGGCCCACGGCTAGCTTACACCTGAACCATCGAGGGTCACACTGCTCGTGCACATGAGATCTTTGAATAAACGGTCAGAGATAAAATAGTTTATCTTTGCATAATTGGAAGTCAATGCGATTGAGTCCAACATTCGTAATTTGGAATTACGAATGAGAATAAGAAAAGGAAAAGAATAGGCGAACATGTTAGTGAACTTTCTAAATCGGGAAGTTTCCAAATTTAGAAAGTGCACTGAATTAGGGTTTCCACTTTTGGAAAGTTGGAAATCGAGAGTTAGCACTCGTAATGATGAGGACATTATAATGATTCCGAAAATGTAATCGTTACAATTTTCCGATCATTGAATTGAGAGAGACGAGCAAGTAAAGGAACTAACGAGCTTAAGCTGTTGGGCCCAGTCCAACTTAAGCCCGCTAGGGTTTTATGCAAGACACTATAAATACAAGATTTATAGGTCTTGCACATGAGTGTGAAACCCTAACCCTAGCAGCCGTCCACCCCTCTCTCTCTCGGCCTCTCTTTCCGCGGCAACCACCGGCCGTCCGCCCCGCCGTTTCGCCGGAATCGGCCGTCCATCGGCCGATTGGTTTGGTAGCTTCTTCTCCTTTTTGTTTCTTCCGTTTTATTCTAACTACTTCGTGTCTAGTGCCACGTTTTAGTAGATCGAAGTATACGAGGTGAAATCCGAGAGGAGGAAGATCGAAGATCGAGGAATCGAAGAGCAGCGCACGAGCCGAAGCCGCACGCTGCCCCACGCGCCGCCCCGGAAGACCGCGCGTGTACCTCACGCGCCGCCGTGGCCGAATCGCCGCTGCTGCCGCTGCACCGCTGCTGCCCCGATTGTACGGATTGGTTTCCGTAGCAATCTCGACTTGCTAAACGCTCCTACCTCACGCTTCAAGAGGTAAATACACGAAACCCTAGTTTCGATTCGTTTACGTTTAAACTATGAATTCATGTTTGCTATTATATGATTTTATGTGATTATGTGTAATCGTTTTAATCTTTGCAAGCATGATTGTTGGTTTAAACGCGAGCATGTTAATTGATTTAAATTCGGTTAAATTATTTAGCATGTATGTTGTTTTTAATTTCGCTGGAAGCGCAAAGGTACGCAATTAATTGATTTAATTTGTCGGGCATGTTCTTGTGTGCTTTAAAGTCGTTTAAATCACATTAAATTTTTGTTTTCCGCTGCGTATGCGTGCCCGAAACCCAACAGTGGTATCAGAGCTCGTTGCGCAATTAATTGCGTTCGTTTTAATATGCTATGATTTTATGCATGTTCGATTTATTAAAGTAGTGATTGTTGTATTATGTAATTGGGAGTTTTCGTAAGTTTAAAATATTTTTAAAATATTGTTTAGAATTTTTCCAGCTTTAAAATTGTTTAAAATTGGAAAATCGGATCTGAAATTAATTTTAAAACATCGGTTTTTTAATTGTTCGGATCGAACCGGTCGGACCGGCCGGTTCGATGGTTGTGTGCGATTTAGTTGACCGAATCCACGTGGATTCGGGTCGGTCAGACCGGTTCCCGGTCCGACTGATCCGGCCCACTGATTTGGGTCAGCAGGACCGGACAGAATCGGACCGCTTCGGTCCGAACCGGTCAGACCGGTTGGGCCGAACCGGTTCACTGAAAATTAAAAAAAAAAAAAAAAAAATTATTTCAGATTTCTAAAATTAAACTTAAAACAAATTGATTTTAATTTTTGGAAAATTATTTTCAATTAATCCCAATTAGATAATTGGATCGACAATCATCTATTTTAGTAAATATGTGTTAGATTAATTAATTAATTTAAATTGTTAAATTGATTTCAATTAATAGAACACATATATATAATATTGATTATAAATTCAACTTAATTAGTAGTACCTCAACATTATTTGAATGATTTATGCTAATTGAGGTTCTATAATTATTTTGAAAACTCGATAATTAATTAATGTAATTAATTATGAAATTAGGTCGTATGTTCCTCTTAGGACAATATGCGCTTCCATATACCTTTAGAGAACATAGATGTAGGAATCACATAGACCAATCCAAAACCTTCTGATGAGATAAAACATTTTAATAAAATCCCTCATTCTTAATTTAATTAAGAATCATTTCAAGTTATAAAGAAAAACCCAATCTGTTGAGTTATTTCTTTCCTTCTGCCAACGGTTGGATTATGTGTAGCCCTTTACTATAGTGCAGTAAGCCGTGTTAGCGGGGAGTGCTATGGTAGAGTAAGCTGTAATTCAATTGACATATTGATGAAGGTAGCCATAGAAAAGGGTTATGTTGAATTAACGTGGTCGGCTAGATTAACTAGGGACTGCATTAGTTTGGCATAATCGAGTTCTATGAGCATCTTTGATTGGTAGGTTAGACTTGACACACGACGATTTTGATATTCGCGAGATTAACTTAGGTCATTATCAAGTGTGAGGAAAATTAATTTAGGGTCATATTGTGGATATGATTGATTGTGATCTACCTTTGGGCAAATATAATCGGGCTAGATTAACTACGGGTTATATTTGTCTATTGGACCTAAAGCCCATTAAGAAAAATCAGTTTTCTCGTTTGTCTGCTAGAGGGAAGTGGAATTCGATAAAACTAGTGGGAGAACAATTAAATAACATAAGTCCAAACATTTAATTGTAACAATCATTTAACGCGAATCTCTAATAATCCTCTTCTCTATATGTCTCAGATAATCATGTCTAAGAATCCCATAATGTCAATCCTCGACAATAAACTCAATGGCCCTAATTACCTAGATTGGTTGCGTAGTCTTAAGCTTGTGCTAACTGTTGAGGGTCGTCTCTATGTTTTGAACGAGAGGCTTCCCGCCACTATACCTGACACAGCGATTGATGCTGAAAAAGAAACTTATGAAGTTTGGAAGAAAGATGACACTCATGCTAGGTGCTATATGATAGCCGCCATGGAGCCCGCGCTTGCGAGGAAATATGAGTCTCACTTGCATGCTTTCGATATAAAGGCTCATCTCGATAGCATGTATAGTGAGAATATTAGGGCATCGAGATACGCTGCTACAAAGGAGTTGATCACGGCGAGACTGCGCGAGGGGACTTCGGTCCACGAGCACTGTCTCAAAATGATCACTCTCCTTGAAAAGCTAGTGAATCTTGATGTCACCCTCCCGGCCGAGCTCTCGTTGGATTTGATCCTGTTGTCTCTTCCTAGTTCCTATGAATCGTTCATAGTGAACTTCAACATGAACAAACTAGATCCTCCCTTTGATGAGTTAATGAACATGTTGGTCAGCTTCGAGTCCACCATTAAGAAAGAGAAGTCTGTTCTCATTGCTGCTACTTCTGGAAAGAAGAGTTCTTTCCAAAAGAAGAGAAGGGAAAGAGTTCCCTTCCCAAACAGCAAGTTCGAAGTGGGTGAAGGTAGTGGGGGCCCCAAAGCAAAGGTTAGCAAACAAGTTGATGATGCTTGCCATCACTGTGGAAAGAAAGGACATTGGCGCCGCAACTGCAAGGCTTACCTAAAGCAGAAAGGTTCTGAAAAGGGTACGTATTTCATTGACGTAAATTTGTCTGTCAACTCTTCTTCTTGGGTATTGGATACGGGCTGTGGCTCACATTTGTGCAATGATTTGCAGCTAATGACAAGAAGTCGAAGACTTAGAGCGGGTGAGACCTTCCTAAGGATGGGGAATGGAGCAAGAGTTGCTGCTGAAGCCATTGGGACAATTTATTTAAATGTTTTGGATTCTAGTTTTCCTATTGTTTTGAACGATTGTTTATTTGTTCCGTCGCTCATTAGAAACCTTATTTCTATTCATGTATTAGATATTGAAGGTTTTACTTTTGTTTTTGGAAATTCGATTTGCATTATACAAAAGAATGAGAATTTGATTTGCAAAGGACGACTATTAAACAACTTGTATGAACTAAATCCAAATGAAATACCTATTAATGTTATATCCGCAAAACGTAAGGAGATAGATCAAAACCCCGCACAACTTTGGCACGCTAGATTAGGTCATGTCTCTTTAAGAAGGATGAACGATTTTGTTAGTGAAGGATTGTTCTCTTTGGAGGACGTGAAATCACTACAAACTTGTGAATCTTGCCTTAAAGGGAAAATGACCAAGTCACCCTACAAAGGGAAAATGGAACGAGCCGAGGGTCTTTTGGATTTGATCCATACAGACGTATGTGGTCCACTAAGCGTTAGTGCAAAGGGTGGATATAAATACTTCGCTACCTTTACCGATGATTATTCTAGGTATGGGTATGTATACTTGATGAAGTACAAGTCTGAAACATTTGAAAGGTTCAAAGATTTTAGACACGAAGTAGAAAAGCAACTCGGACGAAGTATTAAGAAGCTGCGATCCGATCGTGGTGGAGAATACTTGAGCATCGAGTTCATTGACTATCTAAAAGAAAATGGGATACAGTCCCAATGGACTCCACCGGGAACTCCTCAACTTAATGGAGTATCCGAACGTCGAAATCGAACTCTATTAGATATGGTTCGATCCATGATGGGGTTCACAAACTTACCGGCATACTTGTGGGGTCATGCACTCCGTACTGCCGCGTATTTGCTGAATAGAGTTAACACCAAAGCAGTTAAATCCACACCTTATGAACTTTGGCATTCCCGGAAACCCAACTACAAACATATTAGGATATGGGGTTGTCCCGCTTATGTGAAGCGGTTAGTGGGAGATAAGTTGGATAGTAAGTCCGACTTGTGCTATTTTGTGGGGTATCCCGAAGACTCAATGGGATACGAGTTTTATTATGTCAAAGTAGCAAAGACGTTTGTTTCAAGAAATGCCACCTTTTTGGAAAGGGAGTTTCTATCCGATAGAAAGGGCAGCATGATAGAACTTGAAGTAGTTCAAGAACCACAAAATGAAGTTCAAACGCAAGAACAAGTAATCGAACCAATACAACAAACCACTAATATACCTCCTGAACCTACGGTACGTAGATCCGAAAGAGTTCGGAAAATGCCGGATAGGTTATTCCTCCTCGAAAATGATGAAGATCATGTTGATCTTGGACAAGATCCAAGAACATACAATGAGGCCGTATCGGATGCGGACATGGGACATTGGCTAACTGCCATGAAATCCGAAATGGACTCCATGTACTCCAACAAGGTGTGGACCTTGGTAGATCCACCTAAGGGAATTGTTCCTATAGGCTGCAAGTGGATCTATAAGAAGAAAATTGGAGTGGATGGAAAGGTGTCGACCTATAAAGCTAGATTGGTAGCGAAAGGATACACTCAAAGGCAAGGTGTTGACTATGAGAAAACCTTTTCGCCAGTCGCGATGCTGAAGTCCATTAGGATTTTGCTGGCCATAGCTGCGTGGTACGACTACGAGATATGGCAAATGGATGTGAAGACCGCCTTCCTTAATGGAGATATTGAAGAAGAAATTTACATGGCGCAGCCGGAAGGCTTCATATCTTCTGGAAGCGAGCAAAAGGTTTGCAAGCTCCAGCGATCCATTTATGGATTGAAACAAGCATCCCGTAGTTGGAACATTAGGTTCGACTCAACTATCAAAGAGTTTGATTTTGAGAAGAATCCGGAGGAACCTTGTGTATACAAGAAGGTTAGTGGGAGGGCAGTCATATTTTTAGTGCTTTACGTTGATGACATTCTACTCATTGGAAATGACGTAGGAATGCTGCAACAAACGAAAGCATGGTTGTCCACACGTTTCTCAATGAAGGATTGGGGAGAAGCATCTTACGTATTGGGAATACGCATCTATAGAGATAGAGCAAGAAAGATGCTTGGCTTATCCCAAAGCCTGTACATAGACACCGTTATGAAACGGTTTAGCATGGAAGAATCCAAGAAGGGATTCTTGCCAATGTCCCATGGGGTTCGTCTCTCGAAATCTATGTGTCCACAAACACCTAGTGAAATCGAGGAGATGAAAAGAACGCCCTATGCTTCTGCCATAGGAAGCATAATGTATGGCATGCTATGTACGAGACCCGATATTGCGTATGCTGTGAGTGTCACAAGCAGATATCAGTCTAACCCCGGCCCGGCTCACTGGAAAGCCGTGAAAGATATCCTCAAGTACTTGCGAATAACTAAGGATATATTTTTGGTCTATGGGGGTGCCGAGTTGAAATTAGAGGGTTTTACTGACTCTAGTTTTCAATCGGATGTGGACGACTCAAAGTCGAATTCTGGATTTATATTCACGCTTAATGGTGGTGCCGTGTGTTTGAAGAGTTCCAAGCAAAGCACGACGGCCGATTCCACTACCGAAGCGGAATACATCGCAGCGTCTGAAGCTGCAAAGGAAGGGACTTGGATAAGGAAGTTCATCCAAGAGTTGGGTGTCATTCCTGATGCTAGTGATCCAGTACCGTTGTACTGTGATAACACCGGAGCCTTGGCGCAAGCTAAGGAGCCGAGATCTCATCAGAAGTTGAAGCATATTCTGAGAAAGTATCATGTGATCCGAGCGATCATTGATAGAGGTGAAGTTAAAGTAGAACGAGTCACCTCGGAAGAGAACGTTGCAGACCCCTTTACGAAGCCTTTACCGAGATCGGTCCATGAGAAACATCGAGAGTCGATGGGATTGCGATTCATGGGTAGCTGGCTTTAGGTCAAGTGGGAGATTGTTAGAGTAGGTGACCAACAAGCCAACTTGTGGCTGTGGTCTTTCGTATTTATTATTGTAATAAACGAACCTTTATTCTTATTAATGATAAAACACCTTGGCATTCTATATCTTTGGCCCTTTGTCACAAGCATAGATATAGTCCTTACAGTTATTACAAGTACTAGTAATTGATCGTTAGGATCGTGAGATATTTACTCAAGTATTATAACTGTTAAACGTGTTCCTAGTCGAAGGGTTACGCCACTAATGAGGATATCGGCCTTTCCCATTAAGACTAGCACTTAGTGTATGTGTACTGCATCTCATCAGTAAACGGTATTGTGATATCGGCATACACAAGTGGGTGCTCGTAAGTTGACGAGTTCACTGAACTCCCTCACCCTAGAAATCTCTAAGTGGTTCCCAATAATCGAGTAGAGATATCTATGGTATAGTTGTACACCATTAGTCCTTATGACCTAGACATCACCGTGACTTCACTAGAGGACCAGCTGTATCGTGACCTGTCCCTGAGTTCCACCGAGGACCATCCCAAGGGCCAGTGTTCGTGCAGTCCGAAATCTAGTGGGAGGTCTGTGCATTGTAGTCGGGGATTCGATCGCTGGAATAGTCTTGGATGTCCTGTGTGTTCTGAAAGTTTGTAATCATTCTAAGTCTCTGGCCAGAGCTGACTAAGTGATGATTAGAGAATTCGATTCTCTAAGTCATGCACGTAAGGATTACAACACTTAGAACGATCGCACCGTCATCGAACATATAAAGAGGTCTCGATGAACCAATGCCTCTAGTTCGATCGGGACATATGAATCGAAGGGACCGTACTGTACGTTAACTATATCTGAAGGTTCTTGCAGGCACTTCATTTGTATCTAGGGAATCATGACGCGTAGTTGCTAGACGCCAATCTTGATTCGTTGGGTGATTAAGGTGAAACGAGCTTCATCTTAATCGTAACTCTAAGGGACGAGTTTTGACCACAAAGAGTTGTGGGACAACGGCTAGCTTACACCTGAACCATCGAGGGTCACACTGCTCGTGCACATGAGATCTTTGAATAAACGGTCAGAGATAAAATAGTTTATCTTTGCATAATTGGAAGTCAATGCGATTGAGTCCAACATTCGTAATTTGGAATTACGAATGAGAATAAGAAAAGGAAAAGAATAGGCGAACATGTTAGTGAACTTTCTAAATCGGGAAGTTTCCAAATTTAGAAAGTGCACTGAATTAGGGTTTCCACTTTTGGAAAGTTGGAAATCGAGAGTTAGCACTCGTAATGACGAGGACATTATAATGACAACGAAAATGTAATCGTTACAATTTTCCGATCATTGAATTGAGAGAGACGAGCAAGTAAAGGAACTAACGAGCTTAAGCTGTTGGGCCCAGTCCAACTTAAGCCCGCTAGGGTTTTATGCAAGACACTATAAATACAAGATTTATAGGTCTTGCACATGAGTGTGAAACCCTAACCCTAGCAGCCGTCCACCCCTCTCTCTCTCTCGGCCTCTCTTTCCGCGGCAACCACCGGCCGTCCGCCCCGCCGTTTCGCCGGAATCGGCCGTCCATCGGCCGATTGGTTTGGTAGCTTCTTCTCCTTTTCGTTTCTTCCGTTTTATTCTAACTACTTCGTGTCTAGTGCCACGTTTTAGTAGATCGAAGTATACGAGGTGAAATCCGAGAGGAGGAAGATCGAAGATCGAGGAATCGAAGAGCAGCGCACGAGCCGAAGCCGCACGCTGCCCCACGCGCCGCCCCGGAAGACCGCGCGTGTACCTCACGCGCCGCCGTGGCCGAATCGCCGCTGCTGCCCCGATTGTACGGATTGGTTTCCGTAGCAATCTCGACTTGCTAAACGCTCCTACCTCACGCTTCAAGAGGTAAATACACGAAACCCTAGTTTCGATTCGTTTACGTTTAAACTATGAATTCATGTTTGCTATTATATGATTTTATGTGATTATGTGTAATCGTTTTAATCTTTGCAAGCATGATTGTTGGTTTAAACGCGAGCATGTTAATTGATTTAAATTCGGTTAAATTATTTAGCATGTATGTTGTTTTTAATTTCGCTGAAAGCGCAAAGGTACGCAATTAATTGATTTAATTTGTCGGGCATGTTCTTGTGTGCTTTAAAGTCGTTTAAATCATATTAAATTTTTGTTTTCCGCTGCGTATGCGTGCCCGAAACCCAACACATAAACCCCTAGTGGTTTTGATATTTTGCACATAACCCCCTTTTGGTATGAAATTACGCACATAATCCCCTTGCGGTCGTGACATTTTTCACATGACCCCCTTATGATATGAAATTAGGCACATAACCCCCTTGAATAGAAAATTGGAAAAGACTAAATTACCCCTAATAAATAAAGACTATGTTTCTTAAAAAAATAAAATTCGATAACATTTATAACATAATATATCATATACAAAATAGTAAATAATAATCATAATTAATAATAATATTAAAGCTTTGAAATATGTAGAATTATTTTACCGAATCATAATTGAACAAAGAAATTGATAGTTCATAATTTTATATCGTATTTAATCCTTTTATATTTGATTTGTAGCATATGAAATTTTCAAATTTAGTTTCTAAAATTGAATAAATTGTCAATCGTACAATAACAAGTATTATATACCTTTTGTGTTGTAAAATTAAAAAAACACAATAATATATTATATTTCTCATTTTACAAAAAAAATACGTTAAACTTTTCATTTTATAAAATATTTATTTTAAATTAAAACAAGAAATTTTAACTTGATAGAGTAACCAACGAACAGTTGGTATGGTTGCAATTTGGCTAAACTTTAGGAGTAATTTAGTCTTTTCCATTTTTCTATATTCAATAGGGTTATGTGCTTAATTTCATACCATAAGGGGGTCATGTGCAAAATGTCAAAACCACAAGGGGGTTATGGGCCTCATTTCATACCATAGGGGGGTCATGTGCAAAATATCCAAACCATAAGGGGGTTATATGCTTAATTTCATACCATAAGGGGGTCATGTGCAAAATGTTCGAATCAGAAGGGGGTTAAGTGCTATTTACCCTAAAATTATTGTGAATTCTTGGAGGTTATGGATGACCACCATTACACTCTCCATTAAACCTATTTACCTCCACCATTATTCATCAATAAAGTCTTGTAACTCATGACATTTGACTAGCTTTTCTACACCTATAATTAGGTGCAATTTATTGTATTTTGTACACTTGAAGATGTGGAATAACATATTACATTTTCTCCCTACTTTATTCTCTACTTCTTGTATATTGTTTATTAGTTTCTCAACACGTTATCAACACGATTGTTCTATTTCATTTTTCGAGTAATGATGATCCAAAGAGGAGAACATCTCAGCCATATATGATGAAAAGGGAGTATATTTCAAATATTTTATTGTTGTTCTAAATTGATTAAATTTTAACCATCTTACTTTTGTTGTAGGTGATTTTTCGTGCAATTCATGAGTTGTATTTCGATATCTGTTTTGGACCTGATAATATCCGAATTTCAGAAAATGCAAAATTCAAAACTTGTAGCATTTTCTGTTGGCTTTTCGGAACATTATGAATCATCGAAATCGGATCTCGATCAAGGGAGATATGCTTAAAATACTCAGCTCTGTCAGAGGTGTCCCTTATGCGAATTTTGAACATGACGTTCTAAAAACAAAAGGGACGATTAAGGCCTAAAGCCTAGATTACATACGAGATTAGAAATCTCGATTGAGTATATTAAGTCTAAATGATAAGACTCTTGAACATTTAAGTTAATGGGCATTCCCAATTTTTGTACTATTCTTTCATGATCAAAGTATTATAACGATTTTTAAAATTGAGGCTTGAATCCCAAATCGAGCACATGAAATGAAGTGACTCGAAGATTTGAGTGACATATCAATAGCCATTTTAATATGTATTAGAGGCTCGAAGCCAAATTTAAATATGAATTCTTGAAAGCTTATGTAGAGGCATATCAAATATAAAGGCTTGAGGCCTTGATTAAATTTGAAGACTAGAAGTCTCGATTGAATATATTAGATTCAAGGTCTAAGTGATGCTCAAAATTAAATATTTGAGTTAATGGATATTTCATATTCAAGGTACTATTATCTTAGGATTAAGTACCAATTATAGAGTTTAAGACCCCAAATCAGGTACATAAATTCAAGGTATAAAACTCAATCCTTGAGATTTGAATGGTATACATGTACTCAAAATAAGTATCCATGTGTGATACAATGATATCAAAAATATCATAAACCTTGAAGTTATGATTGTTCAAGAAACCACTATGACATTTGAGTTATCGAAATTGAGATTCGTTACATGTCTTGAAGACACAAAATATTTTATCCGGTTAATATGTGTGTTGAAGAGGCAAACTAAATATTTCACAGTGAAATGATTGTTAGAGTAGGTGACCGGCAAGCCAACTTGTGGCTGTGGTCTTTCTCTTTTCTTTGTAATAAAACAATCGTTTTTCGTTCGTAATAATAAAATATCTTATTTGGCATTCTATATCTGTTATCCCATGCAAGCAGCATAGATATAGTCCTAACGAGTTACTCTATTACTGTGAGTTGATCTAGTAGAATCGTGAGATAACTCAGCAATGTAATGTAACTGTTAAACCTTGTTCCTAGTCAATGGGTTACGCCAATAATGAGGATACCGGCCTTTCCCTTTTGAGACTAGCACTTAGTGTATGTGTACTGCGTCTCATCAGTCCTCGATGTTGTGACATCGGCATACTTGAGTGGGTGCTCATACTGGATGAGTTCACTGAACTCCCTCGCCCTAGAAATCTATAAGTGGTTCTCATTCATCGAGTAATAGGTTTCTAAGATATAGTTGTACACCATTAGTCCTTAAGACCCAGACATCACCGTGACTTCACTAGAGGACCGATTGTATCGTGACCTGTCCCTGAGTCCCACCGCGGACCGCTCCAAGGGCCAACGTTCGTGCAATCCGAAATCTAGTGTGAAGTCTGTGCATTGTAGTAGGGGATTCGAGCGCTTGAGTAGTCATGGATGTCCTGTGTGTTCTGACGGTTTATAATCCATGGAATCTCTGGCCAGAGTTGATAGTGGGGTGATTAGGGAAATGTGTTTCCCTAAGTCGCACACGAACGGATTTATAATACCTAGAACGTTCGCACGGTTATTGAACTTTATAAGAGGTCTCGGTGAACCAATGCCTCTAGTTCAATCGGGACATGTGCTACGAAGGGATCGTACTGTACGCTAACTATATCATAAGGTTCTTGCAGGCACTTCATTTGTATCTAGGGAATCATGATGCGTAGTTGCTAGACGCCAATCTTGATTCGTTGGGCACCGATTTGATCGGGATTAGGTAAAATGAGTTTTACTCTAATCGGGACTCTTGGGAGGAGTTCGTATAAGAACAATGTGTTGTTCGAATCACAAAGAGTTGTGAGCCCACGGCTAGCATACACCTGAACCATTGAGGGTCACACTTCTCGTGTAATATAGACCCTTGATAACAACAAGCATAGATTAATGTGTTAATCTTTGAACGATTGGATGTCGATATGATTGAATCCAAGATTCGTAATTGTGAATTGCGAATTGGAATAAACGTAGAGAAAGAGAGACATGCGGAATTTAGTGAACTTTCTAAATTGGGAAGCTTCCCGATTTAGCAAGTCCACTGAAGTGGAAGTTTCCAATTTTGGAAATTGGAAATTTCGAAGAGGCACTCGTATCGACGAGGACTTTGAGCTCGTCACAAATATAATTTTGTTATAATTTTGTGGACGATCGTTTATTAGAAACGAGGCCGACAAGGGGATGGGCTTAATGCATCAGTGGGTCAAGCCCAATGACTTAAGCCCGCTAGGGTTGAAAACCCTAGGTATAAATAGACCTCAAAAGGAGTTTTGAGATCAGTTTTTTCAGCACAAAAACCCTAGCCGCTCAACACCTCTCGGCCGTTGCATCTCCGCCGCGCCACCGCCGACCACCGCCGGAAACACCGCCGGTTTTCTCCTCTTTCTCCTTCGTTTTATTCGTGTTGTTATCTAACTCGTTTATATCTAGTGCTATAGTTCGAGTGGGTCGAAAATACGAGGTGAAACCTAATTGGAGAGGAGCTGCTGCCCCGACGAATCCGTGCACCACCGCACGCGCCGCACCGCCGCTCACGCGCCGCCGCTGCCGCTGCCACGCGCCGCCGCTGCTGCCGCCGTTCGTCGCCGCTCGTTGCTTGCTGGATCAGCTCGGTCCAGCCGTGAGGTGCAGCCCCGTGGATTGGTAATTAGCAGCTTGTACGTGACTCGTTCTAGGATTTCGATTCGTCGAAATCACACGCTACAAGAGGTAATCAAATCGGAACTTTCGTAATTCAATTCGAACATGTTTGTATGATTATTAATTTGCAAGCATGAGTAATACGTGATTACATGTTTCGATCTTATTAAATGATGAATAAGCATGTTTCGTAATTTTCGGTTTTACGCGTTTTTCAATTAAATCGATAATTACCATATGTATGGCGGAAGCGTTAAGGTACGTTGACTATGTGATTAGTTTTGCATGTAATCGAAACTAGTTCGATATAAAAATTTTAAATTCCGCTGCGTATACATGCACGATCCCCAACAGTGGTATCAGAGCCACGGGTTAATCGTTTATTTGTCAACGTGTTTATCGTTTTCGAAAGCATGCTTCGATTTGTTGAATTGTTGAATTTTTGGTGTTATCAAATTGGGTGGTTTAATATTAATTAAATATTTTGAATATTTCAGAAAATATAAAAATTTTTAATTTTTGAAAAAACTCGTTTTTCTGCTGTTTTTCAGCTGACCGAACCGGCCCGGTCGAACCGGTCCGACCGGTCCGGTCAGCAACAACAAAAAAAAAAAAAAAAAAAAAAAAAAAAAAAAAATTCTTTTATTGATTTTCTGAGATTAATATTAAAATTAATTGATTTTTAATTTTTGAAATTATTTATCAATTAAACCCAATTAGATAATTGATCCATTAATTTAATTTGAATTCAAAGAATAGTGTTGGATTAATTATTTAATTTAATCGTTAAATTAGTTTAATTAATGGAACACAAATTGGATGGCAAATAATTAATGGGCTTCATTCTTATTTGAATGATTTATGAATGAAAGAAGTCCGTTAATTATATTTGCAATTAATCGTATTTATTAATTAATTCATGAGATGAATAATTGTGATTAAGTACGATGATGATCGTATGTCTCTCTTAGGATCCAAATGCGTTTCCACATACCTAGAGAACATAGTTGTAGGAATCACAAACGATCATAACCTAAAACTTCCGATGAGCTAATAAGATTTAAAAAAAATAAAATCCCTCATTCTTAATCAAGAATAATTATCAAGCTATAAAGGAAAACCAAATTGTTGAATTTTTCTTTCCTTCTACCAACAATTAAATTATGTGTAGCCTCTCATAATAGTGCAGTAAGCCGTGTTAGCGGGGAGTGCTATTGTGGGATAAGCTGTAATTTAATTGACATTAGATGGAGATACGGTCATAGATAAAATTATGTTGGATTAATGTGGTCGGCTAGATTAACTAGGGATTGCATTAGTTTGATATAGTTGGATCTATGACATCTCATATTGGTAGGCTAGACTTGACACACGAAGATTTTGATATTCGCTAGATTAACTTAGGTCATTATCAAGTGTGAGGTAAATCGATCTTTAGGGTCACATAGTGATGTGATTGATAGTACTCTACCTTTAGGCTTATGTAATCGGGATAGATTAACTACGGGTTACATTAGCGCTATTGGACCTAAAGCCCATTAAAGAAAAATAGGTTTTCTCGATTGTCTGCTAGAGGGTGGTGGAATTCGATAAAATTAGTGGGAGAACAATTAAAACATAAAAGTCCAAAATTTTAATTGTAACGATTATTACGAACTAAACTCTAATTATTGTCTTCTTAAAATTTTCTCAGCAACAATGTCCAAACATCCCCTTTCCTCAATCCTCGACCAAAACAAACTCACCGGTCCAAACTATTTGGATTGGCTTCGCAATCTGAAACTTGTGCTCCAAGTTGAGGAGCGTCTCTATGTGCTCAATGAACGTCCCCCCGCTGCTCTTCCTGCGACTGCTACTGCTGACGAGACTGCCACTTTCGAGGCATGGAAGAAGGACGACCTCCATGCGAGGTGCTACATGCTAGCATCCATGGTGCCAGAGCTCGCGAGGAAGTATGAGTCTCACGTGCATGCTTATGATATCAAGCACCATCTTGAAAGCATGTACAGTGAGAATACTAGAGCATCGAGGTACTCAGCTACCAAGGAGTTGATCACCATGAGGCTGCGTGAAGGGGCTTCGGTCCACGAGCACGGTCTCAAGATGATCACTCTCCTTGAGAAGCTGGTGAGCCTTGATGTCACCCTCCCGGCCGAGCTCTCGGTGGATTTGATCCTACTGTCCCTTCCTAGTTCTTATGAATCGTTCATAGTGAACTTCAACATGAACAAGCTCGATCCACCATTGGATGAGTTGTTGAACATGTTGGTCAGCTATGAGTCCACAATCAAGAAGGAGAAATCTGTTCTCCTAGTTGCTCCTTCTGCAAAGAAAGGTTCTTTCCAGAAGAAAAGGAAAGAAAGGAGTTTCGGCCCGAGCAAGAAACTTGAGAAGGGCGAGTCGAGCGGAGTGAAGAATGACAAGGTCACCAAGCAAGTTGATGACGCTTGCCATCATTGTGGAAAGAAGGGCCATTGGCGACGCAACTGCAAGGCTTACCTCGATCAGAAACGTTCTGAAAAGGGTACGTATTTAGTTGAAGTTAACTTGTCCGTTAAATCTTCTGCTTGGGTATTGGATACTGGTTGTGGCTCACATCTTTGTAATGATTTGCAGCTCATGACAAGAAGTAGGAGGCTTAATGTGGGTGAGACCTACCTAAGAATGGGCAACGGAGCAAGAGTTGCTGCTGAAGCCATTGGGACAATTTATCTTTCTATTTTGGATTCTAGTTTTTCTATTGTTTTGAACAATTGTTTATTTGTTCCGTCACTTATTCGAAACCTTATTTCTATTCCTGTTTTGGATAATGAAGGTTTTACTTTTGTTTTTGGAAATTCGATTTGCATTATACAAAAGGAACAAAATATGATTTGTAAGGGACAACTTATAAACAACTTATATGAACTGAATCCAAGTGAAATACCTATTAACGTTATATCAGCAAAACGAAAAGATATAAGTCTTAACCCCGCACAACTTTGGCACGCTCGACTAGGTCACATTTCCTTGAGAAGGATGAACAAGTTTGTTAGTGAAGGAATGTTCTCCTTGGAGGACGTTAAATCACTTCAAACTTGTGTATCCTGCCTTAAAGGAAAAATGACCAAGACTCCCTTCAAAGGGAAGATGGAACGGGCCGAGGGTCTTTTGGATTTGATCCATTCAGACGTGTGTGGTCCACTAAGCGTTAGTGCTAGGGGTGGTTATAACTACTTCGTTACCTTTACCGATGATTATTCTAGGTATGGTTTCGTGTACTTAATGAAGTATAAGTCTGAAACTTTTGAAAAGTTCAAAGATTTTAGACACCAAGTAGAAAACCAACTCGGTAGACGTATTAAGAAACTACGATCCGATCGTGGTGGCGAATACTTAAGTACTGAGTTTATAGACTATCTTAAAGAGAATGGGATTCTGTCTCAATGGACTCCTCCTGGAACTCCTCAACTCAATGGAGTTTCCGAACGTCGGAATCGAACACTGTTAGACATGGTTCGATCTATGATGGGGTTCACCGAGTTACCGGCATACCTGTGGGGTCATGCACTCCTAACCGCCGTGTATTTGCTGAATAGGGTTAATACCAAAGCAGTTAACTCCACACCTTATGAACTTTGGCACTCCAAGAAACCCACGTTTAAACATATTAGGATATGGGGTTGTCCCGCTTACGTGAAGCGGCTAGTGGGAGATAAGTTGGATACGAAATCCGACCTATGCTATTTTGTGGGGTATCCCGAGGATTCCATGGGATACGAATTCTACTATGTTTCCGAGGCAAAGGTGTTCGTCTCGAGAAATGCCGTGTTCCTTGAGAAGGAATTTCTATCGGATAGAAAGGGCAGTGTAGTTGATCTCGAAGAAGTTCGAGAACCACAATCTGAAGTTCAAGCACAACAATCAGATAATGAACCAATTCAACAAACCACTAACATACCTCCTGAACCGTCGCTGCGTAGATCCGAAAGAGTTCGGAAAGCGCCCGATAGGTTATTCCTCGTTGATGAAGTTGACCAAGGATGTGATCCTAGAACTTTCAACGAAGCTGTATCGGATACAGACAAGGGACATTGGCTTAATGCCATGAAATCCGAAATGGACTCTATGTACTCCAACAAGGTATGGACCTTGGTAGATCCACCCGAGGGAATTGTTCCCATAGGCTGCAAGTGGATCTATAAGAAGAAAATTGGAGTAGATGGAAAGGTATCGACCTACAAGGCTAGATTGGTAGCGAAGGGTTATACTCAAAAGCAAGGAGTTGACTATGAGGAAACCTTCTCTCCAGTTGCTATGCTTAAGTCCATTAGGATTTTGCTGGCCATCTCTGCGTGGTATGACTACGAGATATGGCAAATGGATGTGAAGACCGCTTTCCTTAATGGGGACATTGAGGAAGAAATTTACATGGCGCAGCCGGAAGGCTTCATATCTTCTGGAGATGAGCAAAAGGTTTGCAAACTCCAGCGATCCATTTATGGATTGAAACAAGCATCCCGTAGTTGGAACAAAAGGTTCGACACAACTATCAAAGAGTTTGAATTTGTGAAAAACCCGGAGGAACCTTGTGTCTACAAGAAGGTTAGTGGGAGTGCAGTGACTTTTCTTGTACTTTATGTTGATGACATACTACTCATTGGGAATGATGTAGGGATGTTGCAGTCGACTAAAGTATGGTTATCCACACGTTTCTCGATGAAGGATTTGGGAGAAGCATCCTACGTATTGGGAATACGGATCTATAGAGATAGATCGAGGAGATTGCTTGGCTTGTCCCAATCCATGTACATAGACACCGTTCTTAAACGGTTTAGCATGGAAGAATCCAAGAAGGGATTCTTGCCAATGTCCCATGGGGTTCGTCTCTCGAAATCCATGCGTCCTCAAACGCAAATGGAAATCGAGGAGATGAAAAGGACGCCTTATGCATCCGCTATAGGAAGCATAATGTATGGCATGCTGTGTACACGACCTGATATTGCGTATGTTGTGAGCGTCACAAGCAGATATCAGTCCGACCCCGGCCCAGCCCATTGGAAGGCTGTGAAGGACATTCTCAAGTACTTGCGAAGAACTCGAGATTTGTTTTTGGTCTATGGGGATACCGAGTTGAAAATAGAAGGCTTCACGGATTCTAGTTTTCAATCGGACGTGGATGACTCGAAGTCAAACTCGGGGTATATATTCAAGGTCAACGGGGGTGCCGTGTGTTGGAAGAGTTCCAAACAAGGCACGACGGCTGATTCCACCACCGAGGCTGAATATATTGCAGCATCAGATGCTTCAAAGGAAGGGTCATGGATTAGGAAATTCATCCAAGAGTTGGGTGTATTTCCGAACGCTAACGATCCAGTACGGCTGTACTGCGATAACAACGGAGCCGTAGCGCAAGCTAAGGAACCAAGAGCTCATCAGAAGTCGAAGCACGTGTTGAGAAAATACCATGTGATCCGAGAGATCATAGAGAGAGGTGAAGTCAAGCTAGACA
The DNA here is from genome assembly GCF_056151865.1 of Erythranthe guttata. Lineage (NCBI taxonomy): Eukaryota > Viridiplantae > Streptophyta > Magnoliopsida > Lamiales > Phrymaceae > Erythranthe > Erythranthe guttata. Next base: position 7,040,625 of record NC_142540.1, read on the forward strand.
GAGTCACCTCGGAGGACAATATTGCAGATCCCTTCACCAAGCCATTGTCAGGATCAGTCCACGAGAAACATCGAGAGTCGATGGGACTTAGATTTATGAGTAGTTGGCTTTAGGTCAAGTGGGAGATTGTTAGAGTAGGTGACCGGCAAGCCAACTTGTGGCTGTGGTCTTTCTCTTTTCTTTGTAATAAAACAATCGTTTTTCGTTCGTAATAATAAAATATCTTATTTGGCATTCTATATCTGTTATCCCATGCAAGCAGCATAGATATAGTCCTAACGAGTTACTCTATTACTGTGAGTTGATCTAATAGAATCGTGAGATAACTCAGCAATGTAATGTAACTGTTAAACCTTGTTCCTAGTCAATGGGTTACGCCAATAATGAGGATACCGGCCTTTCCCTTTTGAGACTAGCACTTAGTGTATGTGTACTGCGTCTCATCAGTCCTCGATGTTGTGACATCGGCATACTTGAGTGGGTGCTCATACTGGATGAGTTCACTGAACTCCCTCGCCCTAGAAATCTATAAGTGGTTCTCATTCATCGAGTAATAGGTTTCTAAGATATAGTTGTACACCATTAGTCCTTAAGACCCAGACATCACCGTGACTTCACTAGAGGACCGATTGTATCGTGACCTGTCCCTGAGTCCCACCGCGGACCGCTCCAAGGGCCAACGTTCGTGCAATCCGAAATCTAGTGTGAAGTCTGTGCATTGTAGTAGGGGATTCGAGCGCTTGAGTAGTCATGGATGTCCTGTGTGTTCTGACGGTTTATAATCCATGGAATCTCTGGCCAGAGTTGATAGTGGGGTGATTAGGGAAATGTGTTTCCCTAAGTCGCACACGAACGGATTTATAATACCTAGAACGTTCGCACGGTTATTGAACTTTATAAGAGGTCTCGGTGAACCAATGCCTCTAGTTCAATCGGGACATGTGCTACGAAGGGATCGTACTGTACGCTAACTATATCATAAGGTTCTTGCAGGCACTTCATTTGTATCTAGGGAATCATGATGCGTAGTTGCTAGACGCCAATCTTGATTCGTTGGGCACCGATTTGATCGGGATTAGGTAAAATGAGTTTTACTCTAATCGGGACTCTTGGGAGGAGTTCGTATAAGAACAATGTGTTGTTCGAATCACAAAGAGTTGTGAGCCCACGGCTAGCATACACCTGAACCATTGAGGGTCACACTTCTCGTGTAATATAGACCCTTGATAACAACAAGCATAGATTAATGTGTTAATCTTTGAACGATTGGATGTCGATATGATTGAATCCAAGATTCGTAATTGTGAATTGCGAATTGGAATAAACGTAGAGAAAGAGAGACATGCGGAATTTAGTGAACTTTCTAAATTGGGAAGCTTCCCGATTTAGCAAGTCCACTGAAGTGGAAGTTTCCAATTTTGGAAATTGGAAATTTCGAAGAGGCACTCGTATCGACGAGGACTTTGAGCTCGTCACAAATATAATTTTGTTATAATTTTGTGGACGATCGTTTATTAGAAACGAGGCCGACAAGGGGATGGGCTTAATGCATCAGTGGGTCAAGCCCAATGACTTAAGCCCGCTAGGGTTGAAAACCCTAGGTATAAATAGACCTCAAAAGGAGTTTTGAGATCAGTTTTTTCAGCACAAAAACCCTAGCCGCTCAACACCTCTCGGCCGTTGCATCTCCGCCGCGCCACCGCCGACCACCGCCGGAAACACCGCCGGTTTTCTCCTCTTTCTCCTTCGTTTTATTCGTGTTGTTATCTAACTCGTTTATATCTAGTGCTATAGTTCGAGTGGGTCGAAAATACGAGGTGAAACCTAATTGGAGAGGAGCTGCTGCCCCGACGAATCCGTGCACCACCGCACGCGCCGCCGCTGCCGCTGCCACGCGCCGCCGCTGCTGCCGCCGTTCGTCGCCGCTCGTTGCTTGCTGGATCAGCTCGGTCCAGCCGTGAGGTGCAGCCCCGTGGATTGGTAATTAGCAGCTTGTACGTGACTCGTTCTAGGATTTCGATTCGTCGAAATCACACGCTACAAGAGGTAATCAAATCGGAACTTTCGTAATTCAATTCGAACATGTTTGTATGATTATTAATTTGCAAGCATGAGTAATACGTGATTACATGTTTCGATCTTATTAAATGATGAATAAGCATGTTTCGTAATTTTCGGTTTTACGCGTTTTTCAATTAAATCGATAATTACCATATGTATGGCGGAAGCGTTAAGGTACGTTGACTATGTGATTAGTTTTGCATGTAATCGAAACTAGTTCGATATAAAAATTTTAAATTCCGCTGCGTATACATGCACGATCCCCAACAATGATGTCTAAAAGACACAAGCAAAGTATCTTTGTATCTTAAAGATATAAGTAAATGAATTGGTGACATATATCTTGAACACATAAGTAAAAGTAACATTATATATAGTTACTTATAAAGCAGAAGAGAGATAGATACTTAATCTCCTCTATAATTTGCTCTCTTTAATCTTGACTTTGTGTTTTTTGAAAACGACAAGCACATTGATACGTGTCTTGAAGATATATATAATGGAGAATTGTAAGAAAAAATATTCTCTAATTTATGGATTTATATATTGATCATGAAGTGGCAACATAAAAACTCAAGTTGCACTCGTAATAGCAAAATAAAGATTTTTAATAGCATCGTACTATAATACGAGTTGTGAGCTAATACAAAACTCGTTCAAATATTGTTATTCTTTGAAAGTGAAAACAACAATATTAAAATATTCAAAGAGATATGTTGACATGAATAGCTATCATGGTTTTCAAGCTTATTCGCTATAAATTTTATCTCATCATTAGAAGTGGATCTACGAGAGATGAGAAATACAAAAAATGATTGGTCATATCCATTTTATGATAAACCATGTTGATAAGTTTTATCAAGCACCAATAGAACAACAAAAGAAATTGCGTTTATTTTGGTGTCACTGTATTGACCAATTCAATTAAAGATTTTGAATCACAAAAGTTTAGTGATGCAAATTTCATTCAAAATCCATATCTATGGAGGTATGTGCATGATTTTTTATACTTGTTCAAGATGAGATGAGATGAAATTTTAAACCAAACCATAAAAGGGGGATCTCTTTTTCTTGTTATAATTCGAAACCCCTGTATATTCTGATTTTTCAAAATTTACAGTTTACTCCTTCAAAATTTCAAAAAATTCAATTTAGTCCTCCGGATTTGAAAATTTTACGAATCAGTCAAAATATTTTTTAGAATATGCAGCTCGTTCCTTTCATCATCTGCAATTATGAATCTATTTCATCATTTTAAGTTTTCACCGAAGTTATTAAAATTTTATCTCGGTCCCTAAATTATCAAAATTTACAGTTTGGTCCCTGAATTTTCAAAATTTTAAAATTTGATCATGTATGTTCAGAATCTGTTAGATTCTCAAAGAAAGTTATTTTCAGCCACATAACATGACATCACATGGGTTTTTTGTTATTTATGCTATGAAATATTATGCACCTCGAATGGGAAATATTTATATAGCATACATTATCAATAGCCATTTTAATGAGACAATTTTTCCGCCGTTAAGGGGGAGATAAGACGGTTCTTGTATAACGGCGTGAATTATATGAAATGATCTTTGTCTCATCTAGATTTGTGCATGGAAATATTTGAGCACAAACAAAAAACTGGAAGAAGAGAAAGCGAGTGAGATTAATGGAGCCGTTCATGTTGGAATTGAAGAATAAAGGCTTGAATCAGTCCTTTGAAGAGTTCGTGGTTTGGAATTGGAAGAAAAGAAAGAGAAGAATTCGTTGGACAAGTCGAATTCCATGCATCCGAGATTCTCGCCTATTCTGGCAGAGTTTACCATTCGGGTTATAACTCTCGCATCTGAAGTCCATTTAAGCTGATTCAAAATGATTCGGAAACGTAATTGAAAGATCTACATCTTTTAGGTTTTGAGCAAAGAGATATTCGAAGTGGAACAGTGTCGAAATTGAGCTTTAATTGCATGCACGTGCACAGCCCAATGTCGCGAGTTAAGAAGGGGGATCGAGATGTCGACTTGAAGATCAAGTTATCTTATTTAAATATGCACGTTTTTAATTTAGGTTTTATTATGTTTTTATTATTTTAGATTCTTTTATGGTTAGGGTTTGCTTATTTACATGTTTCCTTATTATAGTTTAGGTAGGAGTCCTTTTCCATGTGAAAAAAGAGTCTTTTTAGCACTTATAAATAGGTTGCCAATTTGGCTTATTTTATAGGACGAATTTTGATGATTTAGTTGAGAATATTCTCTTTAGTTCTTTAAGAACTCTTCGAACATATCGGTGGATTCTGTTTGTTCACCCCGACTTATCAATCGATCTTTCGCAATCGATTGTGGCGTCTTCACATACCAAGGTTCTTGCCTCTTTATAGGCAACGGATCGCGGTTCCACCCTTTGAATTTTTGTTTTTGGATGTTTTCGATCTTGCTTCCGTGTAATGTAATAGGGTCTCGTAACAAGTTCTACGGGGTTCGTATCAAGTCCTCAATAATCCCTCCCTCCACATTATGAAACAAAAAAAGCGCGTATTTTGTCCATGTAGGACATTTGTATTGAAATAAATAATGAGGTCAAGCACATAAAGTATTATGAAAACTTTATTGTTGCAATATACAAAATTCTCTATGAGAGAAAAATACATGGTACATGAAAATATATGGATCTGTACAAGATATGGTACATTTAAATGCTACAATCCCCATATGAATATAATTCTCTAAGGAGAATCCGGTACCGGAAAGTGAAATAGCGAGCTCTTGATTGATAATAAAGAAATATGGGGACTACTAAAGATGTTATCGAATAATTATATGTACAATTATTTATATAATGTGAAGAGCTTGAAGCTCATAAATCTTAATAGATGTCGACATCTAGTTGGTCATTAGTATATGCATTCACAAATTCAATTGACCATAATTATTTAAAATTATTGATGAAATGCATTGTACATTGACTTCCGGTCATCGCACATAAAGTTGTGAAAGCCTTTATTACAAAAGTGGGTAAAATTATTGCAGTACATTTGAATATCTTTTGAAAAATATATTTCGATGCAATCAATTTATGGTATTCAAAATTATTTGGCATGCACCATATGGATGCAACTACCGCATACTTATATGGATCATTACTTTTTATTTCAAAGAATTGAAAATGCTTGACGCATATAATAAGAGGTCTCATGAGTTAGACTCTACAACATATTCAAGAATATGGTATTGTCACCTTATGAATACCGTTGCTTACAAAAGGAATAATCAAATAAATTGATTTTCATTATCTTTTGGGGCGAATTAAATCTTGTGGAGACTCATGAAGAGCTCACAAAGATCATCAATTATTTGATAAAAGAATTCGAAGTGAAAATATCTTGGGAGGATATATTTTTCCTTGATCTGCAGATCGAGCATTAGTCGAATGAAATATTTATCCATTATTTGTTTGTATATGATAAAGCTCATTCGTTGAGTAAACATATGATTGTCCGATCTTTGGACATAAGAAAGATATTCCCGTTCTCGAGAAGATAATGAAGACCTTGGTCCTAATGTATGAGGATAATGTTGTCTGATTGCACCAACAAGATTTTGGCTATATCAAGGGAGACAACCAAGAATTATTGAAGTTTTCTAAAGTACTCAAGAGTTAAAAAAGAAAGACAACATAAAAAGTTATTGGTGACAATCAAATGACAAGTTTGCAAATTCATACGTTGGAGATCTATCACTACATAATTCAGAAGATCATCTAACTCCAATGTCTCATGTCGAAATCAGGAGCGTTATCAAAAGTTCCAACTTTGTACTATTTTTCCTTCGTCCATGTTTTTATCCCATTGGGTTTTTCTTGGCAATGTTTTAACGAGGCAGTGTCACGCTCACAAGCTTCAGATGGATTCGTACTCTTTTTCCTTTGTTTAGGTTTTGTCTCATCCGGTTTTCCTAACAGGGTTTTAACGAGGCATATTCCATAGATGGTGGACATCCAAGGAGTATTGTGAATTATTGGAGGTTATGGATGACCACCATTACACTCTCCATTAAACCTATTTACCTCCACCATTATTCATCGTTAATGTCTTGTAACTCAGGACCTTTGACTAGCTTCTCTACACCTATAAATTAGGTGCAATGTATTGTATTTTGTACACTTGAAGATATGGAATAACATATTTCATATTCTCCCTACTTTATTCTCTACTTGTATATTGTTTATTAGTTTCTCAACAAAAATCATATTTTGTTATTGTAAACTAAGTGGTTTTATAGACAATTCATATTTAATAATTGATTTTAATAAATTTAATTGAAAATCTAATCTAAGAAACCGAACATGCTACTAACTAAATAATTAGTTAGTTTTAGTGTAACCAACTCTTCCGCGAGACTTGGGCATTCTTTAATTTATGTTTAGTCAAAGTTGTTTCTATTTTCATGTTGTTTGAGTTTCAATAGGACTCTTATTTCTCGGCAGATTAGTTTAGATATTCTCTCCCATACGTTGTATATAATGGGATGTAATTTTACCTCAATAAAATATCGAAGTCCATCTTCTGTATATGGTATCAGAGCCTTTCAAGCTCTCACGAGCAATCAGATCCAATTTTTTTCTCTTCTTCGTTTGCTTTTTAACCCACCAATTCCATGGTAACTGATCCTCTCACCACCACCACCACACCCACCACTACTCAAATTATTCAATTCAACCTTGCATCTCAACTTCCAATCAAACTCATTGGCAGTCAAAATTTTACGACATGGAAAGCTCAGTTTGCCATGCTAATGCACGGCCATGACCTATATGGTCATCTACATGGCACCAATCCAACCCTATCTCGCACCATCACTCAAACCAATACCGAAGTGGCGAACCCTGAGCACAAGATCTGGTTTCGCCAAGATCAACTCATTCAAAATGCCTTGATGGCATCGGTCAATTCAACCACTGCCTCCACTGTTGCTCGAGCACCCTCTTCCCAGAAAGCATGGGACTCGCTGCACACATTATTTGTAAATAAATCGCAAACACGCATCTTCAGTCTTCGCCATCGTCTCACTAAAATTTCTAGCGATTCCAAATCTATTGCAGAATACTTGAGAGAAGTTAAATCTGTCGCCGATGAACTTGTATCTACCGGTTCTCTACCGGTTCTCTGATTTCGACTGAGGAACTCATCGTCAAAATTTTAAGTGGACCCGGCCTTGAGTATCGAGAGATTTCCGCAGTTACAGGTACCAGAGACACTCCAATCACCTTTGAAGAGCTATTTGACAAATTATTGGACCATGAACTCTTCATTACACATGAAGACATCAAAAAATCATAGGCACAAATCAGTGCGGCTGTAGCTCTGAAATATAATTCTCATGTGGACTACTCCAGAACCAATCGACGTCCAAACAACAACCAACATTGGCGTCAACATCAGGAAAGAAACACCAATGTCGCGCCTTCAAATACATAGCAGCAATGGCATTCATTCACCCCCTTCACTCAACCTTCTCATGTGAAGTGTCAACTATGTGATAAAATTGGTCATGTCGCACGTGTCTGCAGATTACGCTCTCATAACCACTTTCAAACAAAAGCAAACTTTGTCTCTAGTAGTCAGACCACTCAAAATCCATGGATCCTCGACAGCGGAGCAACTCACCATATCACGTCTGACTCTCAAGGTTTTCACCAATCGGAAGAATATCATGGCACTGAAAATATCTCGATGGGTGATGGTAATAAAATTCCTATTACACATACTGGTACAATTCATTTAAGTGCATCAAATTCTATTTTTCAGCTTCCCCACACCCTTTGTATCTCACAGTTTTGTCAAGATAACCAAACATCTGTTGAACTTTTCCTTTTTGATTTGTGAAGAATTTGAGTACGGGGGTGTCCCTAGTTCGAGGACGTACCAGGAACGGTCTTTACGAGTGGCCCTAGGGAGTACAAATCACTCGTCCTCAAATAAATAATGTCACAAAAGATTCTTCCAAATTCATGTGGCATAAAAGACAGGGACACCCCAATAATCGAGTACTTCAAACCGTCGTAAACAAATTTTCCTCACTAGTTTTAGATTCTCAAATGTTTTATTTTTGCAATTCTTGTTCTTGTAATTAGAGTCATAGGCTCCCGTTATATCAAAATACATTATTGAGCACAAAACCATTCCAAATTATCTTCAGTGATTTATGGGGTCATTCTCCAATTTTGTCCATTCATCGAAAATTATAGTATGCTATTTTTGTCGAGCAATTCACGGAATACATTTGACTGTTTATGTTGAATTAAAAATGAAGTCCACCAAATTTTCTCAGAATTTCATCATTTGGTTGAAAACCATTTCAATACAAAAATTCTTTCTTTTTACACTGATGGAGGTGGTGAATTTCAAGCGCTAAAACCTTATCTCAAGCAACATGGAATTGAACATCTAGTCTCACCTTTATACACTCCTCAGAGAGTTGCTTTAGCTGAACGTCGACATCATCATATCGTCGAAACCGCTAAAACTCTCATATATCAAGCCTCTTTACCTCTCAAATTTTGGACATTTGCTTGTCAATTTGCAGTCTTTCTCATTAACCGGCTCCCGACTCCAAATCTCGATAATCGATCTCTATATATCAAAAATTATTTGGGCAACCAACAAACTATACCTCTATTAAAACATTTGGGTGTCTCTGTTATCCATGACTTAAATCATACATGTCCAATAAATTAGAACCCAAATCTAAACCATGTGTATTTCTTGGTTTTTCTCAAAAACACCACATTCACCAGTGTTATGAACCCATGTCCTCTATGATCTTCCTCTCACGTGATGTGTTATTCTTTGAAACTCAATTTCCTTTTACAAACACATTCTCTCATTTGCACAATCAACCTCTTTCAAACTGAGAATGGGACACGGTCTCAATCAAAAAGCCACAAACATCAAACCAACTCTCAAACCTCTTAGAATCAAATGATATTCCTCCGCATATTCCCCTTCAAACTGTGATACAGTCTACTTCTCCAGAACAAACTCGACAAGACTGCTCTTCAGCTCTTCAACATGTTGGGTTTCGGGCACACGTACGCAGCGGAAAACAAAAATTTAATGCGATTTAAACGACTTTAAAGCACACAAGCACATGCCCGACAAATTAATCAATTAATTGCGTACCTTTGCGCTTCCAGCGAAATTAAAACAACATACATGCTAATTAATTTAACTGAATTTAAATCAATTAACATAATCGCGTTTAAACCAAATAACATGCTCGCAATGATTTAAAACGATTACATATAATCACATAAAATCATACGAAAGCAAACATGAATACATATAGCGTTTAAACGAAACAAGAACTTCGAGTTCGTGTGTTTACCTCTTGAAGCGTGAGGTAAAAGCGTTGAGCAAGTCGAGATTGCTACGGAAACCAATCCGTACAATCGGGGCAGCAGCGGTGCAGCAGCAGCGGCGGTGAGACGGCCACGGCGGCGCGTGAGTTTCACGCGCGGTCTTCCGGGGCGGCGCGTGGGGCAGCGTGCGGCTTCGGCTTGTGCGCTGCTCCTCGATTCTTCGATCTTCGGTCTTCCTCCTCTCGGATTTCACCTCGTATACTTCGATCTACTAAACACGTGGCACTAGACACGTAATAGTTAGAAAAACGGAAGAAAAAGAGAAGGAAAGATAATACCGAAACAATCGGCCAACAAATGGCCGATTCCGGTGAAGCTCCGGCGACGGCGCCGGTGACGGCCGCGGGGAGAGGGCGAGAGGGAGAGGGAGAACGGCTGCTAGGGTTAGGGTTTTTACTTCTATGTGTGCAAGACCTATAAATCTTGTATTTATAGTGTCTTGCATAAAACCCTAGCGGGCTTAAGTTGGACCGGGCCCAACAGCTTAAGTTCGCTAGTACTTTTACTTGCTCGTTTCTCTCAATCCAATGACCGAAAAATTGCAACGATTACATTTTCGGAATCATTATAAAGTCCTCGTCATTACGAGTGTCAATTCTCATTTTCCAACTGTCTAAAAGTGGAAACCCTAGTTCAGTGCACTTTCTAAATTTGGAAACTTCCCGATTTAGAAAGTCCACTACAACGTTCGCCTATTCTTTTCCTTTTCTTATTCTCATTCGTAATTCCAAATTACGAATGTTGGACTCAATCGTATTGACTTCTAATTATGCAAAGATAAACTATTTTATCTCTGACCGTTTATTCAAAGATCTCATGTGCACGAGCAGTGTGACCCTCGATGGTTCAGGTGTAAGCTAGCCGTGGGCCAACAACTCATTGTGGTCAAAACTCGTCCCTTAGAGTCACGATTAAGATGAAGCTCGTTTCACCTTAGTCACCCAACGAATCAAGATTGGCGTCTAGCAACTACGCGTCATGATTCCCTAGATACAAATGAAGTGCCTGCAAGAACCTTCAGATATAGTTAACGTACAGTACGGTCCCTTCGATTCATATGTCCCGATTGAACTAGAGGCATTGGTTCATCGAGACCTCTTTATATGTTCAATGACGGTGCGATCGTTCTAAGTATTGTAATCGTCACGTGCATGACTTAGAGAATCGAATCCTCTAATCATCACTTAGTCAGCTCTGGCCAGAGACTTAGAATGATTACAAACTTTCAGAACACACAGGACATCCAAGACTATTCTAGCGATCGAATCCCCGACTACAATGCACAGACCTCCCACTAGATTTCGGACTGCACGAACACTGGCCCTTGGGATGGTCCTCGGTGGAACTCAGGGACAGGTCACGATACAGCTGGTCCTCTAGTGAAGTCACGGTGATGTCTAGGTCATAAGGACTAATGGTGTACAACTATACCATAGATATCTCTACTCGATTATTGGGAACCACTTAGAGATTTCTAGGGTGAGGGAGTTCAGTGAACTCGTCAATTTACGAGCACCCACTTATGTATGCCGATATCACAATACCGTTTACTGATGAGATGCAGTACACATACACTAAGTGCTAGTCTTAATGGGAAAGGCCGATATCCTCATTAGTGGCGTAACCCTTCGACTAGGAACACGTTTAACATTTATAATACTTAAGTAAATATCTCACGATCCTAACGATCAATTACTAGTACTTGTAATAACTGTAAGGACTATATCTATGCTTGTGACAAAGGGACAAAGATATAGAATGCCAAGGTGTTTTATCATTAATACGAATAAAGGTTCGTTTATTACAATAATAAATACGAAAGACCACAGCCACATGTTGGCTTGTTGGTCACCTTCTCTAACAATCTCCCACTTGACCTAAAGCCAACTACCCATAAATCGCAATCCCATCGACTCTCGATGTTTCTCATGGACCGATCTCGGTAAAGGCTTCGTGAAGGGGTCTGCAACGTTCTCTTCCGAGGTGACTCGTTCTACCTTAACTTCACCTCTATCAATGATCTCTCGGATCACGTGATACTTCCTCCGAATATGCTTCGACTTCTGATGAGATCGCGGCTCCTTAGCTTGCGCCACGGCTCCGGTGTTATCACAGTACAACGGTACTGGATCACTAGCATTAGGAATGACACCCAACTCTTGGATGAACTTCCTTATCCAAGTCCCTTCCTTTGCTGCTTCAGATGCTGCAATGTATTCCGCTTCGGTAGTGGAATCGGCCGTCGTGCTTTGCTTGGAACTCTTCCAACACACGGCACCACCATTAAGCGTGAATATAAATCCAGAATTCGACTTTGAGTCGTCCACATCCGATTGAAAACTAGAGTCGGTAAAACCCTCTAATTTCAACTCGGCACCCCCATAGACCAAAAATATATCCTTAGTCCTTCGCAAGTACTTGAGGATATCTTTCACGGCTTTCCAGTGAGCCGGGCCGGGGTTAGACTGATATCTGCTTGTGACACTCACAGCATACGCAATATCTGGTCTCGTACATAGCATGCCATACATTATGCTTCCTATGGCAGAAGCATAAGGCGTCCTTTTCATCTCCTCGATTTCACTAGGTGTTTGAGGACACATAGATTTCGAGAGACGAACCCCATGGGACATTGGCAAGAATCCCTTCTTGGATTCTTCCATGCTAAACTGTTTCATAACGGTGTCTATGTACAGGCTTTGGGATAAACCAAGCATCTTTCTCGCTCTATCTCTATAGATGCGTATTCCTAATACATAAGATGCTTCTCCCAAATCCTTCATTGAGAAACGTGTGGACAACCATGCTTTCGTTTGCTGCAACATTCCTACATCATTCCCAATGAGCAGAATGTCATCAACGTAAAGCACTAAAAATATCACTGCCCTCCCACTAACCTTCTTGTATACACAAGGTTCCTCCGGATTCTTCTCAAAATCAAACTCTTTGATAATTGAGTCGAACCTAATGTTCCAACTTCGGGATGCTTGTTTCAATCCATAAATGGATCGCTGGAGCTTGCAAACCTTTTGCTCACTTCCAGAAGATATGAAGCCTTCCGGCTGCGCCATGTAAATTTCTTCCTCAATGTCTCCATTAAGGAAGGCGGTCTTCACATCCATTTGCCATATCTCGTAGTCATACCACGCAGCTATGGCTAGCAAAATCCTAATGGACTTCAGCATCGCGACTGGCGAACAGGTTTCCTCATAGTCAACACCTTGCCTTTGAGTGTATCCTTTCGCTACCAATCTAGCTTTATAGGTCGACACCTTTCCATCCACTCCAATTTTCTTCTTATAGATCCACTTGCAGCCTATAGGAACAATTCCCTTAGGTGGATCTACCAAGGTCCACACCTTGTTGGAGTACATGGAGTCCATTTCGGATTTCATGGCAGTTAGCCAATGTCCCATGTCCGCATCCGATACGGCCTCATTGTATGTTCTTGGATCTCGTCCAAGATCAACATGATCTTCATCATTTTCGAGGAGGAATAACCTATCCGGCATTTTCCGAACTCTTTCGGATCTACGTACCGTAGGTTCAGGAGGTATATTAGTGGTTTGTTGTATTGGTTCGATTGCTTGTTCTTGCGTTTGAACTTCACTTTGTGTGGTTCTTGAACTACTTCAAGTTCTATCATGTTGCCCTTTCTATCGGATAGAAACTCCCTTTCCAAAAAGGTGGCATTTCTTGAAACAAACGTCTTTGCTTCTTTGACATAATAAAATTCGTATCCCATTGAGTCTTCGGGATACCCCACAAAATAGCACAAGTCGGATTTACTATCCAACTTATCTCCCACTAACCGCTTCACATAAGCGGGACAACCCCATATCCTAATATGTTTGTAGTTGGGTTTCCGGAAATGCCAAAGTTCATAAGGTGTGGATTTAACTGCTTTGGTGTTAACTCTATTCAGCAAATACGCGGCAGTACGAAGTGCATGACCCCACAAGTATGCCGGTAAGTTTGTGAACCCCATCATGGATCGAACCATATCTAATAAAGTTCGATTCCGACGTTCGGATACTCCATTAAGTTGAGGATTTCCCGGTGGAGTCCATTGGGACTGTATCCCATTTTCTTCTAGATAGTCAATGAACTCGATGCTCAAGTATTCTCCACCACGATCGGATCGCAGCTTCTTAATACTTCGTCCGAGTTGCTTTTCCACTTCGTGTCTAAAATCTTTGAACGTGTCTAAAATCTTTGAACTTTTCAAATGTTTCAGACTTGTACTTCATCAAGTACACATACCCATACCTAGAATAATCGTCGGTAAAGGTAACGAAGTAGTTATATCCACCCTTCGCACTAACACTTAGTGGACCACATACGTCTGTATGGATCAAATCCAAAAGACCCTCGGCTCGTTCCATTTTCCCTTTGTAGGGTGACTTGGTCATTTTCCCTTTAAGGCAAGATTCACAAGTTTGTAGTGATTTCACGTCCTCCAAAGAGAACAATCCTTCACTAACAAAATCGTTCATCCTTCTTAAAGAGACATGACCTAATCTAGCGTGCCAAAGTTGTGCGGGGTTTTGATCTATCTCCTTACGTTTTGCTGATATAACATTAATAGGTATTTCACTTGGATTTAGTTCATACAAGTTGTTTAATAGTCGTCCTTTGCAAATCAAATTCTCATTCTTTTGTATAATGCAAATCGAATTTCCAAAAACAAAAGTAAAACCTTCAATATCTAATACAGGAATAGAAATAAGGTTTCTAATGAGCGACGGAACAAATAAACAATCGTTCAAAACAATAGGAAAACTAGAATCCAAAACATTTAAGTAAATTGTGCCAATGGCTTCAGCAGCAACTCTTGCTCCATTCCCCATCCTTAGGAAGGTCTCACCCGCTCTAAGTCTTCGACTTCTTGTCATTAGCTGCAAATCATTGCACAAATGTGAGCCACAGCCCGTATCCAATACCCAAGAAGAAGAGTTGACAGACAAATTTACGTCAATGAAATACGTACCCTTTTCAGAACCTTTCTGCTTTAGGTAAGCCTTGCAGTTGCGGCGCCAATGTCCTTTCTTTCCACAGTGATGGCAAGCATCATCAACTTGTTTGCTAACCTTTGCTTTGGGGCCCCCACTACCTTCACCCACTTCGAACTTGCTGTTTGGGAAGGGAACTCTTTCCTTTCTCTTCTTTTGGAAAGAACTCTTCTTTCCAGAAGTAGCAGCAATGAGAACAGACTTCTCTTTCTTAATGGTGGACTCGAAGCTGACCAACATGTTCATTAACTCATCCAAGGGAGGATCTAGTTTGTTCATGTTGAAGTTCACTATGAACGATTTATAGGAACTAGGAAGGGACAACAGGATCAAATCCAACGAGAGCTCGGCCGGGAGGGTGACATCAAGATTCACTAGCTTTTCAAGGAGAGTGATCATTTTGAGACAGTGCTCGTGGACCGAAGTCCCTTCGCGCAGTCTCGCCGTGATCAACTCCTTTGTAGCAGCGTATCTCGATGCCCTAATATTCTCACTATACATGCTATCGAGATGAGCCTTTATATCGAAAGCATGCAAGTGAGACTCATATTTCCTCGCAAGCGCAGGCTCCATGGCGGCTATCATATAGCACCTAGCATGAGTGTCATCTTTCTTCCAAACTTCATAAGTTTCCTTTTCAGCATCAGTCGCTGTGTCAGGTATAGTGGCGGGAAGTCTCTCGTTCAAAACATAGAGACGACCCTCAACGGTTAGTACAAGCTTAAGACTACGCAACCAATCTAGGTAATTAGGGCCATTGAGTTTATTGTCGAGGATTGACATTATGGGATTCTTAGACATGATTATCTGAGACATATAGAGAAGAGGATTATTAGAGATTCGCGTTAAATGATTGTTACAATTAAATGTTTGGCCTTGTGTTATTTAATTGTTCTCCCACTAATTTTATCGAGTTCCACTTCCCTCTAGTAGACAAACGAGAAAACTGATTTTTCTTAATGGGCTTTAGGTCCAATAGACAAATATAACCCGTAGTTAATCTAGCCCGATTATATTTGCCCAAAGGTAGATCACAATCAATCATATCCACAATATGACCCTAAATTAATTTTCCTCACACTTGATAATGACCTAAGTTAATCTCGCGAATATCAAAATCGTCGTGTGTCAAGTCTAACCTACCAATCAAAGATGCTCACAGAACTTGATTATGCCAAACTAATGCAGTCCCTAGTTAATCTAGCCGACCACGTTAATTCAACATAACCCTTTTCTACGGCTACCTTCATCGTTATGTCAATTGAATTACAGCTTACTCTACCATAGCACTCCCCGCTAACACGGCTTACTGCACTATAGTAAAGGGCTACACATAATCCAACTGTTGGCAGAAGGAAAGAAATAACTCAACAGATTGGGTTTTTCTTTATAGCTTGAAATGATTCTTAATTAAATTAAGAATGAGGGATTTTTGTTAAAATGTTTTATCTCATCAGAAGGTTTGGATTGGTCTATGTGATTCCTACATCTATGTTCTCTAAAGGTATATGGAAGCGCATATTGTCCTAAGAGGAACATACGACCTAATTTCATAATTAATTACATTAATTAATTATCGAGTTTTTCAAAATAATTATAGAACCTCAACTAGCATAAATCATTCAAATAATGTTGAGGTACTACTAATTAAGTTGAACCATAATCAAAATTATGAATGTGTTCTATTAATTGAAATCAATTTAACAATTTAAATTAATTAATTAATCTAACACCTATTTACTAAAATAGATGATTGTCGATCCAATTATCTAATTGGGATTAATTGAAAATAATTTTCCAGAAATTAAAATCAATTTGTTTTAAGTTTAATTTTAGAAATCTGAAATAAATTTTTTTTTTTTTTATTTATTTTCAGCGAACCGGTTCGGCCCAATCGGTCTGACCGGTTCGGATCGAAGCGGTCCGGTTCTGCCCGGTCCAGTTGACCCAAATCAGTGGGCCGGATCAGTCGGACCGGGAACCGGTCTGACCGACCCGAATCCACGTGGATTTGGTCAATTGAATCGTGCATAACCATCGAACAGGCCGGTTCGACCGGTTCGATCCGAACAATTGAAAAACCGATATTTTAAAATAATTTCTGATCCGATTTTCCAATTTTAAACAATTTTAAAGCTGGAAAAATTCTAAACAATATTTCAAAAATATTTTAAACTTACGAAAACTCCCAATTACATAATACAACAATCACTACTTTAATAAATCGAACATGCATAAAATCATAGCATATTAAAACGAACGCAATTAATTGCGCAACGAGCTCTGATACCACTGTTGGGTTTCGGGCACGCGTACGCAGCGGAAAACAAAAATTTAATGCGATTTAAACGACTTTAAAGCACACAAGCACATGCCCGACAAATTAATCAATTAATTGCGTACCTTTGCGCTTCCAGCGAAATTAAAACAACATACATGCTAATTAATTTAACCGAATTTAAATCAATTAACATACTCGCGTTTAAACCAAATAACATGCTCGCAATGATTTAAAACGATTACATATAATCACATAAAATCATACGAAAGCAAACATGAATACATATAGCGTTTAAACGAAACAAGAACTTCGAGTTCGTGTGTTTACCTCTTGAAGCGTGAGGTAGAAGCGTTGAGCAAGTCGAGATTGCTACGGAAACCAATCCGTACAATCGGGGCAGCAGCGGTGCAGCAGCAGCGGCGGTGAGACGGCCACGGCGGCGCGTGAGTTTCACGTGCGGTCTTCCGGGGCGGCGCGTGGGGCAGCGTGCGGCTTCGGCTTGTGCGCTGCTCCTCGATTCTTCGATCTTCGGTCTTCCTCCTCTCGGATTTCACCTCGTATACTTCGATCTACTAAACACGTGGCACTAGACACGTAATAGTTAGAAAAACGGAAGAAAAAGAGAAGGAAAGATAATACCGAAACAATCGGCCAACAAATGGCCGATTCCGGTGAAGCTCCGGCGACGGCGCCGGTGACGGCCGCGGGGAGAGGGCGAGAGGGAGAGGGAGAACGGCTGCTAGGGTTAGGGTTTTTACTTCTATGTGTGCAAGACCTATAAATCTTGTATTTATAGTGTCTTGCATAAAACCCTAGCGGGCTTAAGTTGGACCGGGCCCAACAGCTTAAGTTCGCTAGTACTTTTACTTGCTCGTTTCTCTCAATCCAATGACCGAAAAATTGCAACGATTACATTTTCGGAATCATTATAAAGTCCTCGTCATTACGAGTGTCAATTCTCATTTTCCAACTGTCTAAAAGTGGAAACCCTAGTTCAGTGCACTTTCTAAATTTGGAAACTTCCCGATTTAGAAAGTCCACTACAACGTTCGCCTATTCTTTTCCTTTTCTTATTCTCATTCGTAATTCCAAATTACGAATGTTGGACTCAATCGTATTGACTTCCAATTATGCAAAGATAAACTATTTTATCTCTGACCGTTTATTCAAAGATCTCATGTGCACGAGCAGTGTGACCCTCGATGGTTCAGGTGTAAGCTAGCCGTGGGCCCACAACTCATTGTGGTCAAAACTCGTCCCTTAGAGTCACGATTAAGATGAAGCTCGTTTCACCTTAGTCACCCAACGAATCAAGATTGGCGTCTAGCAACTACGCGTCATGATTCCCTAGATACAAATGAAGTG